>NC_141622.1:24370464-24507964 GCF_047967505.1 Dipteris shenzhenensis | reverse complement strand
GTTGCTGCTCTGAACATCAAAATCTTCAACTGCCGCTCAGAGTTTTATTCCTCAGTTGAACAAGGTCAAGAGCAGCCACTTGCAGCCCCTCATCCTGAAGGTTGATATCTTCTTCTTGCTCTGCCATTTCAGAGCCCAAAGAAACATCCTCCTTTTCAGAAGCTTCAGATGTGTCTTCTTCTTCTGTTTCCTGCCCTTGTTCATCCAAAGACTCTTGACTGAAGACAATGTACATGAGAAATGCCATGCTCTCCTCCAGCACTCTGCACTTTCTAGTGTGCAAAGTACAATTGAATTTATAGTGATCAGGCAGGCTGTCAAATCTTCTGCTCACATGGTACCTCAGCCTGTCATTGGAGACAATATGATTAATGTGAACAAAAACCTTTTCACCTCCCACAATTCTTCCTGCCTCTGTCAGTTCTTTGAAGGCATCCCAATAGTCTGAAAGAAAATCTTTGTGTTGCTCCAGTACAGAGCTCATTGAGAACTCCATGTTGAAAATACTGTGGTATAAATGGAAGTTACTCTGAGCCTTGCATTTGTGAAGAAACTCAAATAGGAGCAAATCTGGAGAACTGTCCTCTTCTGGTTCCATTTGTTTTTTGATGGAAGAATCAGCACTCTGCTCCAGCCTCTTCTTTTTGCCTGTTCAAAAACTTATATACTATGAATTCTATATGCTGACATATGCAATCAGTGAATGCATTGTATATCACCAGATAATTCCTTCATGACATCTCATCACTCACCTGGTGATTGCTGTGGTTTTATTATAGCAGCAGAAAAGTCCAGCTTCCTCTTGAAAGGTGGGGCCTGGGAGCCAGATGTTCCAAAACAAAAACATTTCTCATCATCAAGGAAGATCTCCACAGGGCTAAAGGTAGCAAATTAATGAGGTAGAAGTGAGAAACAAATAATACACAGGAATTTGCAGCAAAATGCGATATGGGCTGTTTAGAGAATTGTAAACCACTCTCCTCGCATTTTGTTGCAAATTCTCAAATTCTGGTCATGTGCATGTCAAATCAAGAACTTGGTTCATCTCAGTGATTCCTGGACACTATGATCTCATATGCAAGAGAAATAATGGAATGAGTGATACTATTCATGAGGAATGTGTCAACAACAGGAATTTGCAGCAAAATGCGATATGGGCTGTTTAGAGAACTATAAACCACTCTCCTCGCATTTTGTTGCAAATTCTCAAGTTCTGTTCATGTGCATGTCAAATCAAGCACTTGGTTCATTTCAGTGATTCCTGGACACTATGATCTCATATGCAAGAGAAAAAATGGAATGAATGAAAATTTTCATGAGCAAGGAGTCCACAACAGGAATTTGCAGCAAAATGCGATATGGGCTGTTTAGAGAATTCCAAACCACTCTCCTCGCATTTTGTTGCAAATTTCTTGTTTCTGTTCATATCAACCTACAATCTAATTTCTGGGTGATTTACCACATTGTGGAAGAAGGATGGAGCTGAGTGAAGACATTGGGACACAAAAAATCCAATGGATGGAAGAAATAAATGTTGAAAAACATTGAAACCAAACTAGAACTCTGACCTTTTTTTTCCTTTTCCATGCTGATTGAGTTGCACTGGTAAATCTCCTGCTCTTTCTCTAGCTTGAACCTTGCACTCTAGGTAACCTGGAGATCTGGCAGTACTGTCTTCAGGCAGGTTGCAGTCTGGATGGAGTGTGCTGGGTAGGAAAGAATCAGAGAGAAAGGATCAGGAGAGAGTCGTGGCAGGGATGAGAGATTGGAATCCAGGGGAGGGAAAAGTGGTTGTGGTATTCATGATGAAATAATGAATGGCACAAGCTCCAAGGAATAAAGTGTACTTTCACACGTGCCAGATTTCAAACTCCAAGAGATCTGGGTCCCATCCACACGTGTGAAAAACGACTAGATTCCACACGTGTGGGATTTAGTGATTCTTTAATTCTATTTGCACTTCTTTGTGGTATCCTGTTTTAGAACTCTTGCCCTACAGTCTCTGCTCTCTTGCCTCCCTACCTCCATACTCTGCAGCATCAGCATCTTGTCCAGCAGCACAGAATCATCCTCAGCACAGATTACTCCTCAGCAGCACAGCACATCCACAAATAGACTCCAGGTCAGGAACAATGGGTTCTCCCCTTAGTCTCTGCAATCTTTTTGCCTAAAATAGAAAAAATACATACTGTATGGAAATGCATAGACTCAAACCAAGACAGAGAAATCACTGTAGGAAAGCAAATCTTCAAGTGTGATATTTGCATGTGATCTTCTTGCATAACCTCCATTCATACTGTATTTGGTTGGAGAAACATAGAAATCACTGTAGGAGTGCACCAGCATGTCATTTAGAAAATTTGCAGCAAAATGCGATGTGGACCTGTTTGAAATTCCAAACTGCTCATATCGCATTTTATTGCAAATTTCTCTATTTGGCTTCTTCCACCCCTGTGATTGCCTTCTCTTTGTGAGAACATGTTCTGGTTTTTTGACTTCCATAGCTGTAGTCTTCTTGCATAAACTCCATTCATACTGTATTTGGCTGGAGAGACAAAGAAATCACTGTAGAAGTTCACCAGCATGTCATTTCAGAAATTTGCAGCAAAATGCGATGTGGACCTGTTTGAAATTCCAAACTGCTCATATCGCATTTTATTGCAAATTTGTCTATTTGGCTTCTTCCACCTCTGTGATTGCCTTTTCTTAATGAGAACATGTTTGGTTTTGTGACTCCCCTTAGTCTCTGCAATCTTCTTGCCTAAAATAGAAAAATTACATCCTGTATGGAAATGCATAGGCTCAAACCAAGACAGAGAAATCACTGAAGGAATGCAGATCTTCAAGTGTGATATTTGCATGTGATCTTCTTGCATGACCTCCATTCATACTGTATTTGGTTGGAGAAACATAGAAATCACTGTAGGAGTGCACCAGCATTTCATTTAAAAAATTTGCAGCAAAATGCGATGTGGACCTGTTTGAAATTCCAAACTGCTCATATCGCATTTTATTGCAAATTTCTCTATTTGGCTTCTACCACCCCTGTGATTGCCTTTTCTTTGTTAGAACATGTTCTTCATGTCTTTGATCTCTTTCCAATCCTTTGTATGCAGTTTTTCAGAGTGATGGCAAGAACCAAATCAACTGCAATCATTCTTGCAATGCTCTAGTAAGTGTCTTTAAATTTTACATTTTTTGCAAATCAATCCTCCTTGTAACTCTTTTATAACCTACCCTAATTATGTTCTGATCCTATGCAGCATGATGAGAAGCTGGCTTCATCCCTCTGTACAACATACAGTCCATATTGTTGATCCAGCCATTTCTTCTAGATTAAGAGATGCAAAAGAGACTCCCATGAGTATTTCCAGCTGGTTCAAACACTGCAATTTTGAAGTAATTGACATTTTGCTACTTCCATATCATAGCAGGTATGTGGGTGACTACTTCTTTTAAGATTCTTCTTTAATATTGGGAACTCTTGTAGCCTTTCATTTGCTTATGCTTTTTTCCTTATGCAGTGACCACTGGAGTTTTGTGTCTATTGACATCCAGCAGAGGCAGTGCTTTCTATTCAACTCTCTAAAAAACACACACAGAGAGCTGAAATTGTAAGTACTGTGTGTGCTTTTTGAACTCAAAACTTCATTATTTTGATACCATACTAACTAAATTATACATATTGCAGTTGTATTAGAAGGCTATTAGATGCATTGGATCATTGTCCTCCAAATGTCTCTTTGTTGGATTCAATAGAGCCATTAAGTCTAGAGGTAAAAAGTCTATTAAATGCTATGTCTTTGAACTTATTGAATAATTTTGTTTTGTGCTGATGCTCACAGTTTCTAACATTTTTTTCTAACTGTACAGACACCACAACAAAATGATTCAAGTAGTTGTGGATGGAGGGTGCTGATCAATGCAAAATATATACTTTCAAGCTACTTTGAAAAGGAACAGCCAGATCTGGTAAGGAAAAATACTTTTCATTTAGCTTGAATATAATTCATAATGATACAAAGTGTTCTAAATTATCCTCTGCCATTGCAGATGAAAGAGGATAGCTTCAGCCCCAACTATGTACATAATTTTAGAGCTCATACAATTTTGAGGTTTTTGAGCTATGCCTCCCCCAAACCTATTGTAGCAGCTACTGTGGAGCTGGGTGAAAGCTCTAAAGTACAAGAAGGTGTCATACACCTTGATCCCACATATGAAGCACCTGATGTTGAGGACCAGAAGCCACAGGAGCAATCACAGAGTGCTGAGGAGGAGCAGACACAGGAGCAAAGACCTGCTGCTGATGTTGAGGAGAAGGTGGAGAAGCAGCAAAGAGAGGCTTCTGGGGTAGTGGAGGAGACAGGATGGAGCACGGACAGGATGGAGCAGCAGAGAGAAGATCCTCCAGAAAATGTAGAGGAGCCTCTGGATGAAACTGTACATAAATAGAAAATGGATGTTAGAAATATGTTCTATCGGATTCAGCTAAACAATTCTGTACAAAATCTTACTTGATTGAATACAAAACCTTTCTTTATGGAGTATGTGTGATCTCAATTTTAAAATTTTCTATGTCTTTGCATTTAACTGAGCTCTCTCTTCTTCTGAGTAACTGCAAAAAAGCAATATGAATTAGAGTGGTAAATTAAACTAATAGCAATGCTTATAGAGACTAGGATAAATCAGATGGTGTACCTTTCTGTTCTTGTAGATAAATAAAAAGTCGTTTGAGATAGAACCTTCAGTCTCAAAGAGAATGTCACTGCGTAATTGAGCTAGGGAGCAACATTCTCTTAACGAGATACTGGCTACCACATCACCATTCTCAAGAACATCAATATCAATAAGTTTATTATGTGCACCAAACGACTCTTCATCTTGGTCCATTGGGACAAGCTTTGAACCTAGCATTCGACTGCGCTTGTAATAAAAAGAGAAAATAAAATTTTGTGATGCAACCATGTACTTCAGTTGCATAGAAGGTTGGACCACCTCACAAAACACTGAACTACATGTCTTCTTATCCCAACCTTTTTCCAAAAATTGTGGCATGCATGCCGAATTTGTTGCTTTAACTGTGAGCATTGTTTTTGAAACCTTTACTGGAAAGGTATTAAACAAGTCTACAAAAACTGTGAGAGGCATGCACAAAGAAATTTTTACTATCCTAGTGGCAATATTGGGCCTCAGAGCTTTCTGTACTTCTGTAAAAAGCTTCGCCCTATATGCCTCTGTAACACTAGAATGTGGGTGAGGCCAATCCACCGAATTCCACGCCGGAAGGTCTTGTTTTATTAATACACCATGTGTGTTAGCTTTGTCCAGCAACTGATAAAAATGATCAGTAAAAAATATACCCGATTGAGCTAGCTCTGTTGCACATCGACCTTGGTATTGTTGTTCTCCTATCGATCCATGCAGAACATCTATAAATCCCAGAATACAATCGATGTTTTGCCATGTCTCATACGATGAAGGATATAAATCTGAAATAAAACAACACAAGAATGTCAATAAGTTAAGAGAGAAAGCTTCATCTTAAAAATCCATACACCTCATGAAGGAAAAAACCACAATAGAAAAATATACAATTAGGCCTGTGTTGCGGAAGATTTTTTGGATAGTCTCGCAAGACAAGTTCTTTATGCATGTACACGTGCCGAATCAAAACTTCTTTCACGGATATCTTTCCTTTGGTGATTTTAAAATCTCGTACTCTTCCCTTCCACGATGCCAAGAAAATGTTTTTTGTCTGGGGTCTTTTTCTTTTGCTAGGTTGCATGAGCACCCATGCTCCTTTCAAAACACTAAACCTTTCCCAAGTTCCTTCTGTTTTGACTGTACTTGAATTCTCTACCGATGAAATAGAAGAAGCAGGTCGACAGGGTAAGGATGTTTGGTATAATTCTGCCTTCGTAGCATTATCATCCACAGAGCGTCTTGCACAAGAACGGCCGTGGTTTTGGTTCACCATGGAGATTTTTTGAATCTGTAACAATAGCAAAGTAATGTAACTAAGATAACAATTTGAAGTTTCAAGAAAGAGAAAGTGGGCAAACAGAAAGTTGACGAGAAACATCTTACTCTACGCCAAACAGGATCAAGGGAGCAGTTTTGGAAAAGGAAGGCAGTTGCACAATGAGGCAATGGTGTAGAATGGTAGACCTTTCGCACGAAAGGCGGCACAATATTTGAAAATTCAAAGGAAGGTGGAAGCGGGAAGGATCTTGTCAGATAAAATGTCAGTTTAGATTCTATCTTCTTGTCCAAGGATTCTTGCCTGGTAAACTTCAGCTCATGCCAAGGATCCTTGCCAATGATCACAAAAATGAAGTGCTCCCAACTACTCTCCCCAACTAGCATCTCTGTGAAAGAGGCTCCTCCCTACTTATCTCCATGAACTCAAGGTTATTGAAGTTACCCCCAACAACACATGAGTCCACCTTTGGGAGGCAATCTACGCCACTAGAAATCCTTGCAGTGTTTCCTGCAAGCGGGTGTGTACACATTTAGGGTACCAATCTGGGCCTCTCTTTCTTGAAGACCCATCCACATTGCATGGCCTAGAATGAGCTCACCCTATGCAAAAACCTCTAAGGCCAACGCCTGAGATATCGAAACGCATACCCAGCCTCTCCTACCGACTGCTTGGGACCATTTTTTTGGGGTCCTCCCAGGGCGATGGCTGTGATGTCTGCTACTACTGAGACGTGTTCTCCTAAATCAAGAGAAGATCAGTTGGTCTACCTACTAGAGCCCGCTGCAATTCCTGGCAGAGAATCACTTATTGCAGTTGGCTGCGCACATGATCATGAAGCCCGCACAACTCACCATTGTCAAACTCATGGAGATGGGACAGTAGTGAATAAGGCTTGCCTATGCATGGGAGCTAGCTCTAGGAAACCATATTTCAGCGACTTTGTCGAGGTTTTAGAGGGTGAGTAATTTGTGTTCGTATACGCCAATGAACCAATGTTGCCACTGGCTCAATCCCAACCCTCTAAGCATAATAAAGCATAAAAGAAACATCTACACCAAAGAGGTCGGTGCACTACTCTACTATCCAGTAATGAAGTGTGAGAAGTGCCTTTAGTGGTAAACAAATCATAGCTATGGCTAGGCCTGACAAGGGATTTGGTGGAGAAAAGCCAAGATGAAAATACGTGTAGCTACCATGGGTCAGCCAAAGGTCCATGCTGTGAGGTCCCATCCACTCATCCATTATCTGGTATACCTAATGCTCCATCATTGCATCGAAAAGCTCTAGAGTCTAGTTCTCCACCCTTGTGGACGTGAAATGGAGGATTTGAATTGGGTGGGTGCAAGACCCCACCACGTTGATGCCCCCTTTTAGGGGCTACAAGATCAAAATGGTTAGCTCCATGGGCATGGGGTATTTATCTGGGATCTTCCAGCCACCAAAACTCCCTCAAGAAAGGCCGACCCACTCGCATGCAGAGGTTTGAGGACTCAATCTCCGAACACCTCTCCTTAGAAGTATGAGAAGAAGAAGTATCATGCATGCCCAAAGCGCTACCTTGCTCTATCGAGGAGAGGTCGGTGTATCCTTTGCCTTCCCCTTACTCGTAGAAGAGGAGTCTACCGTCGGACCTTGGGGGTGCATGAGGAAGAGAAGTCTACCATCTATGGGCTACAGGGGGGGCCGAGTAATGAGGGTAATCATTGTAGGAGGGATAGGCGGTGAAGGTAGAGGTGGCGAAGGTTCAAAAGGGCGCTGTGGAGAGGGGGTAGGTGAATCTGAGGTAGATGGGGAAGGAGGCTGGGCAGGGTCTGTCGCTACGATGGTGGAAGCTACCGTCTCTATGGCTCCCCCTATGAACTTTGAGCAGGGGCTGAGGGCACTGGTGATCTGGGAGTCTCTGGTGCTTTCTTCTACTGCTTTAGGGGATACTATGGTGGGCTAGAAGTCTCCCCTCTAGAGGGGCCTGAAGAATGTCCTAAAGTCAAGGGCTCTCTCTCTAGGTCTCATGGTATGCCTATCTGTGGGCCACCGATCAGATCTTCTTGTGCCTGCGCGATTGCTTGTTCTTGCCTCTTGCAGTTGGTTCGTTGACGTTGATTCTTTATGGCCCATTTGCTTTGCTCTACCTTGGTCCACCTTCCCTCCAAAGGTTCAAGCCATAGGGTTTGGGATTCTACCTGTTGTCGCTGAAACTACTACTGTGACTTCCTAGATGGTCTCCAGAGTTCCACCCTCTCTCATGTCGCTACGCTATCCTAGTTTCTCTTGTGAGAGGGATACACCCTATTTAGGACTCTCGTACAATCTCTGGCTAGGTGCCCCTTTTTCTTGCACTTCGAACATTTTCGTGGTGAATTGAAGACCTCCAAACATGGGCAAAATGTACCAACCTACAAGGTCTCTAGGAGGATAGAAGGGTGTCCGAGCTCTCTACCACTAGCCTAAGTTGAGGGACTCCATAATCTATCACCACCATTGTTGCCCGACTTTGAAGGGTACTCTAAAATTGTGCCAAAAGCCTACTCGATGGATGGAAGGATGGACTTGTACTTCCTCGAAAGCCCCATGAAGCGGAGCTCATAGAGCAAAGCGGGGAACATGGTGAGTCGAATCCATGTCCTCCTCTATGAATCCATGATACCGAGGGATAAGATACACCAACTGAGGGTCCAAGAGAATAGGGCTCCTCTCAACGAGAGGTAGAGCAGTATCTGGGGAGCCAAGCTAGAGGAGGAAAACATGGCATCCATAAATAGTGACCTCCTAAATGTGGTCACCATCTAGTGCTAGGCTGCTAGTCCTTGATCTATCTCCTCGAGGGAGTGAAGGCAACTATCTTGCCTTAAATTGTTCTTGAAGAAGATTTACTACCTGTTGTACCTGTTGCTTATCCGATGGTGAAATAAGAACTTTGACAGCTGTGGGGATGAAGGGCACTACCATAGAGCTCCTCTGGTTAGGAGCAAAGGTCGCCACCAAGGAACCGAATCATTGGGATAAGCAATAAACAACACCTTCCACTGAAAGGCAGGGACTAGGGAGAGGAAGGTGAAGAGAGAAGGAAAGACAGCACCGTGAGGAGAAGGTTCACCAAGAATACCTCAATCATGGCATAGCCCAGGAAGGACCTCTAGCTGAACCTTTGAATAGGAGTAGACTTTGATTGTGATTCAATACTATAGGAAGGTTGAAGGGGATTCAACCCGAAGTGCTTCAATAAGCAAGCTGAAGCTCTCAATCTTGGATGGGAATGGAGTGCACAATTGAGCTACTGATCTCTTTTGAGGCATATGCCTTCAATGAATGGGGCTCGAAGGGGCCAGTTGTACCTTTGAAAAGTGGATTTAGCTGGTTGGTCACTTCTCGCCATTCCCGGTGCAAGAGGCTGGAGCACGGATACATGCATTGAAGGCTAATTGTCACTCAATGCACCACAGAATGGGCTGCCGTTAGGAACGGCTTTATGGAAGACTTGGGCATGGGAGAGGCTTTTGTTGTTACTGATCATGAGGCTTATCTTTAGCCAAGACTTGGGAGGTGACCTAGTGTGTACAAAAACCACAGCCCATGAGAGTTGTGGCAATGTCAAATGGTGACGTAGAGGGGGTCTGTAAGAAAACAATACAACATCTATGCTCAATAGATTATAGGATCTCGTATGCAAGAGAGATAGTATGGAGAATCAAAATTTTGATTACTATAAAACTGATACAATAGATGGCACTGCCTCCTAGCCGTGCGCTCCTATGAGAGAAGCTTCGATGGCATGCTGGAAATAGTAGAGGACCGTAGGCTGGATGTTAAGGAATCAGGGTTGCTATAGCCAGTGATGATGATGGGCTTCACGGGCTTGCTCTTATATAGCCACCAGTCGTAGTCGATTAGACCCAATTGGTGACCAACCCAGTTTGCCCAAAACGGTCGACTGGAGGTCGGTCTCGAAATAGGCCACCGACCACACGATAGAACTGTGGCGCAAAATAGAGCAACTGACCTACGGTTACCGTTCGGCCCAGAGCCATCCAGGATCATCTGGGGCTCCAAACGGGCCCCGCAACCCGAGAGTGGGCTGCCCCGGGAAATGCTCCGTCTACCCTCAGTGCGGTCAGTCATGGGATGCCTTCCCGCACTTGCATGTAGCCTAGTTGGCACTTTGCCAACTCTGTCTGAAGCCGTCCAGCCATCAGGCCACACATGGCCCCCATCTAGTATCCAAACCAGGACCTACTGAATAACCGAGCTACTCCAATGCCTTCTCCTCATATGGGGGGCTTACAAGAAGAGTTAGCTAGTTCCTGTACACGAGAGTGGAGCATTGATATCTAACAGGGTCAACGTGCTTCCTTGTAAAGATCTAGCATGACGCATGGCTCCAACAGCATATGCGACAGTGAGGAGCAGGCCAGGGAGAAAAGACGGAGAGGGAGGGGGGAGGGGAGGGGGGGGTGTGGGTGCAACTTGCAGGGAGGTAGTGGCTCGAAGAGTTGCCCTATATGTAAGTAATTTGGAAATTTGTGATTCATAAATTTTAGACTTTTATTAAAAAAATAATTTATATCTTGTGGATCTATTATAAATATAAGCACTAAATTAAATAGTAATTATAACACTAAGGACCTTGTTGAGTAATAAAATGCTATACTAGTACAAAATAGCAAAAAAGTAGCAAAATAGCATGAGGGTGGCATGAAAATATCAAGTGCTCAGAGCTAGAGTCCCAAGTGCATGAACCAACTCCATGTATCCAGGCTCCATGGTGGCTCTCTGATGAGATGCAAAGAGCTCACATATCTACATCTGTCGAGCTGTCTCCCATGGTGGTGGAGGGCGTGGTCTCCTCGATCTCTGGATCCAATGGGCTATGTCAAGGGTGACGCCTTGCCTCAGTCGATCTCTCCTAAGGAGAGCTGAAATAGGTTGAACCTCGATCGTGTGTGCTCTGGTCGCCTATCGCCCGTGTAGCCTATGGTTAAAATTAAGGCCTACTGTACATATTATAGGTATTTTTAATTTCATTTAATGAATGTCTCTCTAGAGTAGTACATAAATGTATAAATTTTATATAACAAGGCTAGCTCAGCCCTTTGAATGCTAATTATTTAAGATTTTAGAGAGTCCCAATTTGGTGACATTGTTTCAAAGGATCTTAAGACTAAGGCCTAATTAATACCAAGACCATGGGCAACCATCTACCATGTGGCACTCTTGTCCCTAGTTCTCTATGAGATAGGAATGCCTTTACAAATGAATGCAATAGAGCTATTGATAGAAATATAGACAATTTGAGCACAATTGGACTCCTCGACATCTTTAATTCTATGGGATGAAGCTCACTTAAGAAACACTTTGATGCATTGGATTGAAGATTGTGCAAGCTATTATAAAAAACATTGAGGTGAAAGCTTCCTTTGTAAACCATATAATGGAATCATGTAAAAGTCTTGCAATTAAAAACAATGTGTGATTTGATGTGGGTTATGATCATGGTGTATATGATTCTTTTTGTTCTTGTGTATTATATGTTGTCAAAGAATCACTTCAAAATAGGAAAAATCCAACAATCGAAATTCCAACTTCAATGATTATAAATTCTATGAATAATAATGGCATTATCGAATGGACATATGCTTTGTTATTCAAAAAATGAAAACTCTTTAAATTATTTCAAAGAAAGACACATCCTTTCACTAAGCAATGATGAAGTTAACAATATCAATAAGCTTACATTGATGGTGATATACATATGTACTTTAGTGTACATTGCCACAGATCAATCATTCTTGATAGTCTTTACGATTGCATAAAAATATTATTATACATTTCTTACATGCTTATATGAATTTTTTGTTTATTTAAAAATATTTATAATTTAATACAATATTTGAAAATACTAGATATTCCAAAATATTCGAAGTGTGTTGATGGATATTGAAGAAAGCATCCAATGTTCTCCCCTTGAAGAAAAAGAATCTCTTATTACAAAGGACATCATCAATTCTCCTTTATCTCTATATGATGGAGGGAAAACTTCTATGGATGCAAGAAATGTATAATTTGTAAGAATGCACACATGTGATTAATGAAGAACCTCAACATTCTAAAATGGTAGCTAAATGAATTGAATATCAAAACCATCATCAAACAAGATTGAAGTTGATATTAGGATTTAAATTTTATATACTTATTTGTTTATTTATAAATTATATATATTTTTTATCCTTATTAGAAGTTAACAAAAGCATGCTCAAAATATAGTCAAAAAAAGCGAACATTTCATTAGCTTGTGCTTTTGATTTACAAATGATCACTTTATGTACTCATGTTTTTTGTTTGTGGTACAAATGGAGGCGTTTTTTGTTAAGGTTAATTAATTTATAAGAAATGGATTTGCATATGGGTTTTTTTGGGCTCAATTTTGGGGAAAAAACCTTAGCCCTTGAATGTAGGGTATAGTTTGATATCTATAATCGAGACGGGTTACACACTAGTCTTTTAAGACTGCTGCTGCGTAGTTTCTCATGAAACGACTCTTCGTGAGAAAGGAGTATTTAAACAACATTTGATAAGCGAGGCAAGGAAAACTCGAGTCGAGAGTGGAGACTGAAGGGAAAAATTTGGGCGCTGGAAACGACAAGAAAATTTGAACGCCATGAACAGACTTTGAGAGATGGCAACGTGCAAAGGCAGACTTCCACCCATACAAGAAATCAGCTGGTCTTCCGTAGGTCAAATGTCATGATCAGACTCTGAAGTAAAATCTGGCTGGCAACATCACATGGAAAGGCGCACAGACAGAATTTCGACACTTTTCGTCGGAGTATGGAATAAAAGCCTTCTTGTACGTCGAGTATCGAGATGACCCAACTACTTCAAGCAGCTGAGTCATGTATGACGCTAGGTCCAGACGTCTCAGACCAATTTTCCCGTGGCCAAAACGAAACTAACTCCATTGCAGTGCAGCATGTGGCGACCAGAATATTGCGTTGTTCTCGTTGGCGGCACCGAATGGGAACAGTCAAACTATACAACATATATTCACAGAACTACGTCGTCCATCGCTTAGTCGTGGCACGGGCTTGAAGAGTCGTAAATTACCCGCTAGTTACGGATACTCCCGGACCCCGGCTCTTCTGGGACGGTGGGAATGACACTGACAACACGCAGCAACATGGCACCGTGTGAGTTACGAAACGCCGACCTCGTCCTTGAAGCCTTGGGCAGTTGCGTTATTAGTAGGATTCCACCTGCAATGGCCAGCCATGGCGATGACACGACGGAAGCGGTTAGAGCTTTGTTCCTAGATGCATTGTTCGGTCACTAGAGTATTGTCAGTTCTCACAGACTGGCCATCAAAACGTGTGGGGCCATCAAAACGTGTGGGGCAACACAGCACTCACCTAAATCATCTCAAACTGTAAGAATGTTTTTTTCTTTTCAATTAAAAAAAATGAAAGAGGTATTCTCATATATTCCACAAAGAGTATCTTACATACAGCTCGGACAAATTCTAACATACAAAAGACATCTCGCTCAAGATACTCAAACTGTAAGAATGTTCTCAGCTTGTTGAAAAAGCTGATTATTGGGTTAGCCAATCACATCCCAACCTCACACAAATATAACGACTTGCTTTCGTTTCCCTTGGGGCTTGGGGTCCCTCAAACACCACACTCATGATCTGTCACATCTATGAATTAACATGATATCCTCTATTATTCATCTCATTTCATGCAAGGAATATGTGATATTCTCATGGGAAGGTGTAAAACCCAATGTCCCTAGGGTCGTGCATGGTTGTCACAATTTGTGTCTTATAGGTTCAACACATACCACCTAATACGACACGTTCTCGACACACATTCTACAATATAAAATCCCTAATTTTTATATTTGACCATATAAGGTGCTATAGATTGCTAATGGGGTTCCATTGCATGATTGTCCTAGGGCAACGTATGGTTATCACAATTTGTGTATCTTATATGTTCAACACATTCAACACATACCACCTAATACGACACGTTTTAGATACACTGTTGGTCAAATGGTTGAGCCTGCAGGGCTTGCAGGTCAGATTTAATCCTCATGGATGCTTTGTTGAGGATATGAAAAATAACGGTCGCTTGATAGCAAAAGGAAAGAAGAAGGGCAGGATGTTTACATTGGATGCGGACATGCCTGAATTGAGTGCAACAATGTTTGCACACGGGACCGGTGTTGTTGCAGATATTGATATCTAGCATAAACGCATTGGTCATGTTAATATACAACGACTTAAATCAATGCAAGCCCAAAATATTGTTGTAGGATTGCCTAAATTCAAGGTTGCAGAAATGCATAAGGTTTGTGAAGCCTGTCAATTTGGAAAACAGGCAAGGAAACCATTTCCTAGGCATGTTCAAAAGAGTAAAAAGCCATTGGAATTAATTCACTCTGATGTGTGGACTACTAGAGCTGCATCTATTGGAGGCTGTCACTATTTTGTCACATTTATTGATGACTTCAGCAGAAAACTTTGGGTGTATTTTATGAAAAAGAAAAGTGAAGTGTTTGGGCACTTCAAAGCTTTTAAAGCTATGGTTGAAAAAGAAACAGGCCTGCAAATAAAATGCCTAAAGTCAGATGGAGGGGAAGAGTACCTCTCAAATGAGTTTGCAAGGTTCTTGCAGGAGCATGGCATAAAGTAGCAATATTCATGCAGTCATACCCCACAGCAAAATGGAATTGCAGAAAGGAAAAACAGGCATATTGGAGAGGTATCTAGGGCCATGCTAAATGAGAAAGATCTACCAGATTATTATTGGGCTGAAGCAGTTGCTACAACAGTTTACATAATGAACAGGACTCCCACTGCAGCAATACATGGCATGACGCCAGAGGAGATGTATACTGGTAGGAAACCAGACATTTCTCATTTGAAAATTTTCGGTTGCATTGCCTATGTTCATGTGCCAGATGAGTTGAGGTCCAAGTTGGATCCAAAAGCTGAGAAGTGCGTCTTTATTGGTTATTCTCTGCAGTAGAAAGGGTATAGATGCTATAACCCTTCTACTTGTAAGTTTACAGTGAGCAGAGATGTTGTTTTTGATGAGATGAGCAGCTGGTATAAACCAGTACATGTGATGATTGATGTAGATGCACAAAATGGTAATGCTGCACAGAATTCACAGCAGCAATCACAAAATATCAGTGGACCTGCAATGTCCTCTAGTAGTGTTTCACATACTTTGCCATGGACAGGCAGATTGAGATCAGGAGAATCTCCTCAAAGCAATGCAGATAGTGGTACGCAGGTATCACGAAAAGGAAAACAGAAGGTAGATCAGCCCATGTTTGATGTGAATGCAGGTCACTCTTATGTGGATGGTGAATCCAGTGGCTCAGAACAGAGCATTGATGATGAGTTGGTATTCCTTCTGTTGTTACCCCTGGAGTGAGGAAGACCAGGGATGTTTTGAGTGGAAGTGAGCCTATTTTGCGCAAGTCTACAGGGTTAGGTATCCTGTGGATAGGCTGAAATATGATGGATTTACAGCCATTCACTATGCCTATATGGTCAAAGTGATACAGGAACCAAAACCCACTTGTTTTGAGCAAGCCATGGGAAATGAAAAATGGGAGAAAGCCATGGATGAAGAAATGGATGCCTTGGAAGCAAATGCTATATGGGAATTGGTGCCTTTGCCTAAAAACAAGAATGCAATTGGCTGTAAGTGGGTTTATAAGATCAAGCACAATGCAGATGGTTTTGTGAATAGATACAAGGCAAGATTAGTTGTCAAGGGGTATGCACAGACATATGGCATTGATTATGAAGAAACATTCAGTCCGGTTGCAAGGATGGCAACTGTAAGAGTAGTCATTGCTATGGCTGCATCAAAGGGATGGTCTTTACATCAGATGGATGTAAAGAATGCCTTCTTGCATGGTGATTTGCAAGAAGAGGTCTTTATGGAGCAGCTAGCAGGTTATGTTCATGCTATTCATCCTGAGTTTGTTTGCAGGTTGAAGAAAGCCTTGTATGGCTTGAAGCAAGCACCTAGAGCATGGTCTGACAAGATAGGACAGTATCTTGTCACTATTGGCTTTTAGATTTCCAAGGCAGATTTCTCACTCTATGTGAGAAAAACAGAGAAAGGGATTATGCTGCTTGTCATTTATGTTGATGATTTGATCATCACAGGTGATAGTGATGAAGATATCCTTCATGTGAAAATGCTATTGAGGCAGAAGTTTGAGATGAAGGATTTGGGAGAGCTGCGTTATTTCTTGGGCATTGAGGTGATTAGATCACCAAGTGGGATACAGCTCTTGCAGAGGCAGTATGGATTGGACATGCTGTCCAAATATGGGATGACAGGCTGTAAGCCTATTTCAGTTCCTTTGGAGCAGAATGTGAAGCTGAGCAAGGATGCAGGTGAGCTTCTGGAAGACCCTACTATGTACAGACGCATAGTAGGAAGTTTGATTTATATGACTATTACCAGGCCAGATTTAAGCTATGCTGTTGGATTGGTAAGTCACTTTATGCACGCTCCAAGGAAACCGCATTTGGATGCGGCTAGATGCATACTTAGGTATGTGAAGTCCACATTGCAGTATGGACTATTTTATGAGACTGGGGTTCAGATATAGTTGCATGGATACACTGATGCTGATTGGGCTGGTAGTATTTCTGATAGACGATCTACCAGTGGATATGTGTTCTCTTTTGGGAGTGCTGCAGTCACTTGGAGCAGCAAGAAACAGCCTACAGTTGCCTTGTCGAGCACAAAGGCTGAGTACAGGGGTGCAGCAATGGCTGCATGTGAGGCAGCTTGGTTGCATAAGCTACTCTATGATATGCATAAGTCTACAGATGGGCCAGTTGTCATTTATTGTGACAACATGAGCAGTATACACTTGGCAAACAACCCAGTCTATCATGCTAGAACAAAGCACATTGAGGTGCATTATCACTATGTGCGGGAGAAGGTTTTACTAGGTCTTATTGATCTAGTTTATGTCAGCACAGAGGATCAGGTAGCTGACATATTCATGAAAGCATTGGGCGCAGAGAAGCTGCGCAAGTTCAGAGACATGCTTGGTGTGCAGGAATTGGGATTGAGCTCGAGGGGGAGTGTTGAGATATCGAGCTCCACTCGCGATATGCCAGGGTGACCGTTGTGTATTTATGTCACCGACTTGTTAGCTGGAGATGCGGTTGGTACACCACCCACGAATAATAGCTGGATGACAGCTATCCTTATCTACTCTAGTCCGTGGCTCAGTTAGTATGCCACCTTAGTTAGTTGAGTTTGGTTTGAGACCCACATATAGGGTTCTCTATTTCTTTGTACTAGAGTTCTTTTGGCTTTCACAACTAAGAAGAGGAAAACTGTTTTCAGCCTCCACCTTTGTGTGTATTCCCCCATTGTGTATGTGAGAAAGCCGCAAGTGAGACTCCTTCCCTCTCTCCCACTATCTTCACAACTTGATCCCACTAAGCTTATTGTCCTTTGAAAATGCTCCTTTCAAGCAACGCATGTACCCTGTGGGTGTTTGAAAAGAGGCAATGTCTACCTTGACCGCTGCCTCCTCCCTCGTAGAGAGGATCCATGTTGCTTTTTCGGGAGAATAATTTTTCCTGAAGCATGCACTTGGGGCCACAAACAAGACATCCTATTCATAGCATGCAAGTCTTCTCGCACTCCTCTCGAGTCTTTGGAACCAACAGAGTGTGCCCAAATAGTAGCCCCCACATTCTTGAAGATATGCATGGGATCCAAGAGATGATTGATTTGTAACTGACCCCAATAAGGAAGCTCGTGAAAGATTGATAGCCTCTTCATACTAGGAGGAGGTTCCTCTCCATTTGCCCTCCAAGCCTGAATCCAGTCACTTGCCTTCAAATATGATGGTGGTGGATCAAGCTGACCTCCACGCGTGAGATGGTCCAGCGGAAGGTATCGAGCATGACCTTCATAAACATTTTTCCTCATATGTTTGGAGTATCGTGCAAGCAATTTCAAACCCGGTCCACAAATAGGACAAGCATGGTACCCACTTGTAACAAGTCCTGCACGCGTGCATGAATGTGTTAGTATAAGACATGCATGCGAAAGAGAGTCATAAAAGCATAATCCTATATGATACATGTAAAGACACAACCACGTACCTGCGCACTCTCCATATCCTGGGTAGTCATGCATGATCCACATCAAGATACCCCTGACCAAAATATCATTGGTATGTCTAGGAGCTCTAGAAATATCAAAGACCTGCACTCCTCTCCATAATATCTGTAACTCCTCTATCAAAGGTGCCATGTACACGTTCATATTTTTTGCCTTGTACTTCCTTGGCACAAGTAGTGCAAGCATGAGGTGTCCCTTTTTTATTGTTAGCCCCGGGGGATTCACATGGGGGAACTTATGATATCACGTGAGTGTACAATAGGGGGGTTTTTTGAAATGAGGAATAAGCTTATACATTAGGGGTGGGGGCCCTTTTTATTTTTTCCCAATATTGAGTTTAAGTTAGGGGGCCCATGCCATATTTAAGAGGAGGGGACATAGTATAGGCTACCTTGGGTAACTAGTCCGAACAAGTTTGGTTTTGTGTATGGTTTTAAATAGTGACAAGGAAAGTAATCTAAATTTTCTTATTGTGTAATCTAAATTCTTGAGAAAGAACGTAGATTTAAGGAAAGGGGGGGACATAATAGAATTTTGGTGGTATATTATAAGCTTAAATAGGGGTGTTTTATCATCCTACATGGATCTTAAATAGGGGGTTTTCTTGAAGTTCATGCACGCAGGTGACGTCTCCCTTTAATGAAGAGTGAATCCCCTGGGTTGTTAGCCATGGTGGGATATTGTAATTCACCACGACTATGGGCCATGTCGACCAAGATGTCAAGCATAACCCGAAAGGATTCATACCATCCATGGCGAGCCCAAGATGTAAGTTGCGTGGCTCCCTCGCAAAGTTCGGCCACTGATTGTCTATGTGGACCGATGAGATGCATGCCATGTCATCAACTCCGCTATGGATTTGCATTAGAACATGTGCTGTATTCTTGCAATGATGGGAAAGTGTCGCAAGACATTTACCGGTATCTGCTCACTCTACAAGTCATCTCGATATCGTTGTTCCCCACATTTCAGACAACTAGCCAAATGTCCATGCTCATGACGAAAGAGAATACAATCATTACGGTAAGCATGGATGGTACCATAATCCATACCCACCCTTGTTAGCATCTTCTTCGCTTCATCTCTTGATGCAGGCATGGTATTTGGTGTAGGAACATCTTCAGGAGCAACCTATCACAATTCAAACATACATAGACTTCGAATAATGATGATTCGGTACACTAATCCTATAGCTTGGAATCCCTGAAAGATATTGAGCAAGCTTAGAATCTTACAACCTGACATTGAGCAAACATTTACAGACTCCTGTATTCTTTGAATTAGAGTGACAAAAGTCTATATTTATTTGCTTAATAGTAGGCTATTGAAGCTTCACGTGGGAGGAAAGAGAGGGGAAAAGAGATGAGAAAAAGGACAAAAGAGAGGAGGTAAGACAAAAAAAGAGAGGAGAAAAAGCTATTGAAGCTTCACATGGGAGGAAAGAGAGGAGGAAAGAGAGAGGAAAAGAGATGAGAAAAAGGACAAAAGAGAGGAGATACGACAGGAAAACAGAGGAGATAAGAGAGGAAAAGAGAGGAGAAAAAAAAGATAAGAGAGGAGATAAGAGAGAAAAAGAGAGGAGAAAAAGGAGAAAAGAGAGGAGATAAGAGAGAAAAAGAGAGGAGATAAGAGAAAAAGAGAGAAAGTGAAAAGAGAAAAAGTGGGGATAAAAGAGAGAAAAAGTGAGAATACAAAGGCTTCGAATAACGATGATTCTCAAACATACATGATGATTCTCAAAACAAACAATATCCAAATAATGAGTCAAATTAATGCAGGAGCTAACCTCATTAAGGCCGAGACACTTGTATCCGACCACCCATACTTTGCTTGCAGATTCAAGATTGAGAGACAAGCACGTAGTTTAGACATCCTAGCACCCTCGTACAACTGTGCTGATTGCAACTCTCGCATTTTGACCTCAGACTCTGACATCACGTGTACATGGGATGTAGTGCCTCTAAAAATAGAATCCATCATGTCGACCATACCCTCGTCATCATTCGAGAGACTATAGTCTTGCTCAAAGTGTGAAGGTATATGCGTACACTCGTCAGCCTCCTCATCCTGTTTTAAGATTTTGTGTAAATATAAGATCTTGTCTCAAGGTTTCGTATCATAATGGTATCCAATATTAACCACGAACTCAAATAGCTTTGACTTACCGATATTCCATCAACACATGCAACACCAATGGTGGGTACTGGTTCTGGGTACTGGTTCGGGCTCCTCCCCATATATCCGCAAGTGGCGCATGATAATACGATGTTGATGTTGTACTTCTCGCTTGCAATGAGTGCAATGACAATACAACCTCTCCGTAAGCCACTTTGTGCTCTCGGGCATTGGCACATCATCTGACGAGCTTCCACTCATCCCTTCCATCTGCACACTTCTACAATCACAACATAAGTTACAAGGAAATCTATTAACAGTAATAAAATAGCCACCTATGAGCTTCTTTTTTAGCTTTTAACAATAAGTGCCCTGAAATGTCACTATACAGCGACATTTTGCTCTGTTTTGTCACTATATAGTGATGCTTTTAAATACAAGCATCACTATATAGCGACTGACCAGTGTCGCTATATAACGACGCTATGGGCTTAAACTCGAAACCCCGCGGTGTGGCGCTTTCTTTAGCATCTCTATTGTCGGAAAAGCAATCTCTCCTCCCACCTTATATCTGACGACCTCGCTTTCCTCCTCTCTATTCTCCACTCCTCAGCACTACTCAACCCCTCTCCTATATAGATATAAATTATAATTGTGGTGAACAAGAAATGGTTGGTCAGCACATCTCTAACCTTTTGAATATAAATTATGATGTTAAAAATATGCCAAAAGACTGTTTCATCGATGAAAGGGGTCTATTAGACTCTATCTTTCATCAATTATTTATGAAAGATAGAGGCCCATAGACCCCTTTTGCCAAAAGACTGTTTCGTCGATGAAAGGGGTCTATTGGACTCTATTTTTCATCAATTATCAATGAAAGGTAGAGGCCAATAGACCCCTTTCGTCGATGAAAGGGGTCTATGGGCCTCTATCTTTCATGAACCATTAATTAAATATAGAGGCTAATAGACCCCTTTCGTTGATGAAAGCAGTCTATTGGCCTCTATATTTAATTATTTTTTCCAAAAGGGGTCTATTGGCCTCTATCATTAATTGAATATTAATCAAAAAGATATTTAATTGTATGTCGATAAAAGGGATCTATTGGGCTCTATTTTTTTTAATTTTCAAAAATAATTATGAAAAATTATCAACCTCACACAGTAATGATGTTTAATTAAATGATCACTCATCATTACTACATTCTCATTAGAAATCAAATTTGTATGATAATCATTATAAGTCATGGTTCCTATTAACATCATAGTTTGGTAGCATTTCTATAGCCAATATGTCGTCCCATCATGGTGAATAAAATAAACGCATTGATTGTAATGATTTGAAACAATAAAAATGAGCGCTAGCTAATAAAGAGGCAATGTTAAGTACTTGGGTCAGTCGAGGACATGTGATGGTCCCTTGCTAGCAAATGTGTTCTTTATCATGGAAGAGGGATGATTATTTCTACAAATATCAATGTGAACTTTAATTTTTATGAGAGCCCTTAAGAAAATTAAAGGCCAATAGACCCCTTTTGTCGACGAAAGGGGTATATTGGCCTTTAATTTTCACAAGAGCCCTTAAGAAAATGAATGGCCAATAGACCCCTTTCGTCCAACGAAAGGGGTCTATTGGCCTTTCATTTTCATGAGGGCTTAAGGTCTATTGGCCTTTAATTTTCTTACGCTCTCATGAAAATAAAAGGCCAATATTGGCCTTTCATTTTCTTAAGGGCTTTCATTTTCTTAAGGCCAATCCCTCCCTCGCTCCCTCGCTCTGCCTCCCTCCCTCCCTCCCTCCCTCCCTCCCTCGCTCGCTCTGCCTCCCTCCTGCTCTACCTCCCCTCTACCTTCCTCGCTCCCTCACTCTCCCTCCCTCCCTCGCTCTGCCTCCCTCCCTCCCTCCTGCTCTGCCTCCCTCGCTCTCCCTCCCTCGCTCCCTCACTCTCCCTCGCTCTTGCCTCGCTCCCTCACTCTCCCTCCCTCGCTCCCTCCCTCCCTCCCTCGCTCCCTCACTCCCTTGCTCTGCCTCTCTCCCTCCCTCCCTCCCTCCCTCCCTCGCTCTGCCTCTCTCCCTCCCTCCCTCCCTCCCTCGCTCGCCTCCCTCCCTCGCCTCGCTCCCTCCCTCGCTAGGCCTCCCTCCCTCCCTCGCTCCCTCACTCTGCCACCCTCCCTCCCTCCCTCAGTTTCGGTAGCATCGGATCGGCTTCTTCAATCCAATTAACCTCAGGCAGCAGCAGAGAAGCTATCTTTGTTCAAAGTTCAGCCCACAAACCCATCGCGTCAGAGTCCTCTCACACTAACGGTTGTTTCCGAAGCTGGTAGAGACGAGGCTCGCAAGGAAGTAGAGCGAGCAGGTTTAGTGGTTGCTCTTGGTATGCTTTTGACCACCGCCAATCCTGCCCGAGCTGTCACTGCATAGGACATCATGACTGTGCTCTTGAAGGTAGGATCTTCCACCTCGTCTTGATGTTTCCAATTGCCTTCATCATCCCCACATGTTAGATCGCACCTCAGACCTCCTCCTCTAAATACATTGTTTTCTTGGACGGAGGAATTGGGAGATCTTCTGAAGGGTAGTTTCAATGCGGCATTCTTGCTGCATTGGCGAGGCAGATAGGGAATTTGTATTCTTCACCATCATTTCAAAATTCAGCGTGCCATTCCTATGCAAAGTAGTGCTTCTGGCTAGAGCGCCAATCCCAACTAGTGATGATGCATCCTGCCAAGTTGTGGTGGAAGAATGAGAGATTTTTTATTGAAAGAAGAATGAGAGATGTTAATGTTTGAGTCTGCTTGTACAGTCTTGGATTGTTCATTTCTCTTCAAGCCAGTTTGGATATTGCTTCTGTGCCATTCGCATCCCTCCCTCGATAAATACATAGATGGCTGGCAAGGAAGCAATGGAGCTTCGATAAATAAATACACAGATCAGATAGGTCTATGATTTTCTACTTTAAGTTTCTGGTCGCTCACGAGAAGCCATTGCTTGTGTTACAAAACCACTAAAGTTCACAAGCATATATACCATTCAAGTGCAAGGCAAGGTTAGGATTCCGGAAGACTGGTAGATTAATTCTCTGCGGAAAACTTCCTGAGAATTGATTGTTGGAAAGATGAAGCACTTGGAGCAACGGAGAAAAATTGAAAGCTATGTGTCCAGTTAGGGAGTTGTTTTACATCATGAGGACAGGGATGGATGGCAGTTTACTGAGGACTGCTGGCAACATCCCTGATAGGGTGTTGCTGGCTAGGTTGAGAATGGCCAAATTCCATGCCAATCATTTAGAAATTTCATTGACTAGGTATGATTATAAGTATGATGGGATGTGCTATTCTTTAGCGAATTGTCATTCAATGACTGGGCCTAAGATGTGAGACATTGGAACAATGTTAAGGTTATCAACTTCATTGCTTTTAAACACTTACATTTGTTTACCCTTGTAGTCTAATACTGAAGGCTTCACAGTGGATAAAGTAGGACATGTCAAATCTACTAGCTTGTAAAGTCATGCATCCTTGGCATTGTAGCTAGGTTCGTCTAGAAAGCAATTATTACATGATATAGGATCCTACGATTCATCATCCTTCACAAGAAATTTGAATGTCAAGGACACTTGTAGCTCATTGATGGTGGTGATTTTCTTTTCTTTGGCTTGGAAGTTTTTTTGTAGCAACGTAAGTATTGGCGGGCTCAATCACCATTGCATGGTCAAGTGCTAGGCTGCATGGAAACACTTGTATATAAATACATCGATTTCTTTTCTTATTTGCAAAAGTTTGAGTATGATGACCAGTACCATGGATATATTTGTACGTGTTTCAATTACAATCACTACTTAAATTGGTGGCTTTTTGAGCAAGAATTTTTATTTCAAGAGGTGACCCATTTCTATACCATTAGTTGTTTATGGCATGTCCTTGGCCATTTTCTTCACATAGTTAAAGTTAAAATATCCTTGTTCAATGCAACACTTATCAAATTCCTACATGGCACATGCATGTTCAAATCATGGGGTTTTGGGTTCCATGTGTGTACTATGTCATAAAATTTTCAATTTTCTCTAGTAGTTACTAATGTTCCACCACTCAGAATCTAATAGCAAGCTTACACTATGTGGAGGAATGCACCTACCGCCAACTTTTTCTTCAATAAGAATACAACTACGTCCATCTAGCTACACTAAAGGGTGCACTTCATCCTGTCAGGCCAAAAAATCTTGTTCAAAATCCCACCATATCTTGTAAGTTTTTCCCAAAGTAGGCACCTTAGCATCAAAATCTCTTAATGCAAACATGAAAGGTTGACTCACAACAACTTTCATCTTCCACTCCTTTCCAAAATATTGTGTTTGTAATCATAGCCTTCACATCCCAAAGATTTATTTCATTCTCTTGTTCTCTAAATTTAAACCTCTTTAACAAGTTATATAATCTTGTGAGTGGGATGTATCTATGATAGCATCTCGATTCTCTAAGATGGATTCCATTGTATAGAAATCAATAACTCTGCAATGTATTTGCCAATTTGGATCTCACCACCTTTTTTGTAAGACTTCTAGAGGGCTTCTCCTTTCGGAGAGACAATCATCACATTGGTGAGAGAGCAATGAGCTATATCCATCCATCCTTTAGAAACAAATGTATAGCCTATTGAAGCGAGATCATTAATTATGGATTCCTTCAATTTGTTTTGCATATCCTTATACGCGACCTCCAACAATGTGGTGCACATGGCATAATAGGATGGAATTATAGAGTTTTCACCATGATTGCAAGGATCTATGCCATGAAGGATAATGAAGAATATTGAATGATAACCTAGAGCAGCATACTATGTTTGTGGCATCAACTTGGATATTTTGAAGTTCGGTACCTCTCAAGGCTTCTATGATTGTTGGTTGCCTATTTTGAGTAGTAGAAGAGACTCAGTAGGAGTTTAATGATCAAGATTCTTGGTGCTTTCCCCCAATATCTCCCTTGTGATATTAGGGAGGTTTTTAGTACGTATTTTTTGAATTAAAGATGTTTAAAATGCAAAAAAACATGTCTTTTCTAGTCAGTCATTGCAAATTGGTTGACTAGATCATTATTGCACAGTGAACATATATACCAAGCTATATAAAAAAAATACACTGTGTGGTTTAAGGGCACATCACATGGTCTTCCTATACACCACATGATATTTTGACATATGTACGCATAGCACTTGGAGATTCTTTGCTTCCCTTTTAGACACATGCACTATTATGAAAATAAGGCAAGGAGGGGGAGGCAAGGAGACTAGGAGGCCTTAGGAGACACAACACAGTATATTCGAGATATTGTATGCTTTTGTGGTTAATAACTTGTTCTTGTATGCTTAATAACTTTTCTTTGTATGCTTTTGTTGTCCAACTAGTCTTCTCAAGCCCCATCATCTCGTCAAGTGCAGCTTCAATTAGCAGCATCACAATCAAGCTTCAGGTATTTTCTATTTTGAAGCCTCTTGGGCTTTCTTTGTATGCTATTGAAGTAATGCTGGGGCTTAATTGACCTTATAAGTCTATTCTATGCCATGCGATGACTTCTTTTTTTAAATGCATTTGTGTCACATTGGCAGGATGGTAAAAATAAAAACTTCTGAGAGGAGGGGGAGAGGTGAAAGAGGAGAACAAGGAGGCAGGAGAGGTGGAAGGACAAGTAGCAAGAGAAGTTTGCAAGTGGAATCTACAACAAATTTAGAGTTTCAAAAAGAGGTTGAAATTGCAGTTGAAGAGGATAAGGAGATGGAAGACTTTGAAGACACTACTATAATTGTGGAGGAATCTTCTAGGAAGAGAAAGAAAGAGGATAAACAACTGGATGAGGAGTTTGAGCAAGAGTTTCCTGCTGCACTTGATATTGGCCAGGGGAAGGATGTTACTGAATCTCTTGCAATCAATCCTGGAAAGATTGCTCCCTTGATCCCATTATGTCGTTGTGTTGTAAACACAAGAATGAGAGGCCTACGAACTGATATGGATAGCCTAAAGCAAGCTCTAGAGGCAAAAAAATATATTCAATAGAAAGGAATGTTTATTTTATCTACAACACTTTCGGATGGTGTGTCACAAGAGGTGACAGATGAAATTGAACAATCATGGGATTCTTGTTGGAGGGATGTAAATGCAGAATTTGAGGCATAGATTTTTGATGATGCTGATTGGTCATTTTTGTCTCGAAAGATGTTTTTTGTGTGGGAGGGGAATCACCGTACTGTTGCATGGATGTCTCTAATTGAAGAGAAATTCAAAACATCAAAGGCATGGCATATTTGAGTTTTAGCAAGTTTTATTACTCCAGAGAAAGAAACAGAAATGAAGCTAATAGTTGCTCTTCAAAGGTTCAATCTGTAAGTGCAAGTTCTTGCTTATATGTGTTACCTTTTTTTGAGCTTTTAAGGGTTTTGTGAACAATTCTTAATATGTTTGAAGCTATATATTTTTTATTTTTCAGCCTTAATGAAACAGCAATTATTAAAACAAATCTCAAGGATTATTTGTACAACACGAAGTCAATGTGTTCGTGTGATGAGAATGAGTACTTATCACTTTTTTCTGAGGAAGAAAAAAAGACACTTGAAAAGCATAGGGCAAATGAAAGCAGTAAAAGATCAAGTACTTGGTATCCTTTGACATCTCTAATGCTAGGGAGAATGGTATTTGCAGTAAGTTTCATACCATTTGTCATGGATGTCTTTTGAATTAGAACTAACTAATTCATTGTACACTCATTCATTTCTTTGGAATATATTTTAGCCACTCAAATTCAAATTTGAGAACAAGTTATGGGATGCCAAAAGCTGATAGAGAATTCCATAAAGTGGATGGCGAAAGAGGCATGGATGGATCAGTTGCTTTGTGAATCTGAGAGGTTACTCTCTCAAGTCTTGGTTGCTAGTCAACAAGCTAGCTTTGTGCTTCCTCAAGATCCTACGTTGAGAGAGTATTTGGGGAGATACAAGCAATGAACAGACTTGAACTTTATGAAGATTTAAAGGATTCAATGACTGTTGCTACAGCTGCAACAAGACAAATGGAGATGACGAGGGCATCTCGACGATTGGTATTTAGGTAAGCAATACATGTTTTTTCCTTTTCAATTAAAAATCCATCCTTAAGTATTTCACTTTTGAGCTAAGACTCTTATTGTATGCAGATTCTTGCAATCCTTAAAAGCTATTGGTAAGATTGAAAAATTGTTGCCCATATGTCGAGTATGGACAAAAATTAAGGACTTAAAATCTTGTATGTACTCTCCAAACATGATAGAAAAAGAAGGGAAGCAAGTGCTCTCTGAGTGGGAGAGAAAGAACTACCCGTGGTAGCTCGATATGAAAAAAGGATGTTGCATCGAGGAGGAGGTAGAGCTGTACACACAACATAAAAAGGGAGAGATGGGTTCATCAAGCTCAAATTCAGTCCAGAGGATGATGCAGTCATTGAGATTCAAAAAACACTTGAGAAGATGACTAAAAAGGACAAGGATTCAAGTATGGAACTAAAGAAGGGTAGTAGGCCACCAAAAAATCCTGGTTCTAATAATGGTAAGCTCTCTTGGTCTTTTTTCAAGCTGTTATTTGTTTTTGTAACATATGTTGTTATCACTTTGTGTCTTTACATATGTGGTGTGGATACAACTGCAGTCTACACCCATTTTGAAAGGATGTAAATGGAAAGATAGGTCTATCCACTTTTTGTACATTCCATTGACCTCTCCAACTTTGAATCGGAGTGGCACATGTGATGCTTCACATTGCAAGGTTTGGTGCTATGATTATGTCGAGTTTGGGAAGCAATTGTCTATCTCAAACTTCACACAAGCCTATATAGACATGAAGGAATACTTTGTGGGTCTTGGAGGTGAAAGAAAAACAAGAAATGGTAAGAGTGTTGCTTGGGCTGCAGATTTTGTCATTCTTGATCTGCCTACACAGCTAGAAGCTCTTGGAGTAGAGGATTCCACATCTCCATCTTGGAATTTATTAACAGAGGACCATGTACACTACTCCTTGCTAGTAGCGGCCACAGTTGTTTCAGATTCTAGCTGGATCCTAGTTATGTGTGCTCCTCATGTTCTTCATTTGGTTGAGCGTTATGCTAGGATGAGTAGATTGGAGTTTGCATGTTGAATGTACATGCAATGCTTGGATGCATATTGTAGAATCAAAGTTGGTGGTATTGATCATAAGGTGAGACAATTGTCTTATAATGACCTGTTGAAAGAATTTATGCTCTTGTATAATGAAATGGCTTGTACCAAGCATAAGTTTAATTCTTTTCTTGTCTTTAGGTGGATGTTGTGGTTTTATGCCTTCTTCATCGGGCTGGTATGTCTTGGGTTTGAATCCTGGAAATGCTTCCGTGGTTGGTACCAAATTGGGCATTGCTTTTGGAAGTAGTTTGTTTCATCATTATTTACCACCAAGTGAGCAGACTATAAAACACGGAGAGGTGCATTGGAGAAGGCTCCATGCATGATGTTGTACTTCTTGGAGTTGTTGTGTCCAATTTCTGGACATGTGGTGGACTTAGGTGCTAGGACTGGTTCTATGCAAAAAGCATGTGTGCATTTTGGGAGAGCATGCTTATCTATTGAGAATGATCCTGACATTTGCAATTCTATATTGCAACCATTTTTGGATGGACAGAAAGGAAAGGAAAATGTGTTAAGCAACTATGGGACTCTAAATGATTCCGAAGATGTGGAAATGGTTGTTAATCTTTCAGATGACTAGTAAGTATGTTACTCTCGTCTTTTATCTTTTTAAACCTATTTGTTGGAGAATATTATTATCAATGAGGCATTGATATTGATTGATCTATTTTAGCTTTTTGCCTTCTTATGTAGGTGCTATGGTTGAGACGATGTGTAATGACATTGCATTCAATGCCCCCATCAAAGAGAGAAGGCATCATCGCAATATCTATGTGGATGACATCAATAAAGAAGATTGAGTCTAGTGATTTGACATGAGTTTTTCCCTTCAAGCAATTCATTTTGCTGGTGATGCCCTAGTATTGAACATGCATAACTTTTGTGGTGTCTTGCACCTATTTCATTTGCTAGAGATGTAGTAATCATATTGAAGAACTATTAGTACATCATGTGAGTACCCATGAATATTAATCTCAATATCACATATTCAATTTTGAGCATGTTGGTTTCATTAAATTTTTTCTATTTGCTAGAGATGTGACAATCATGTCATATCTTAGTTAAGGTTTGCATGTCAAAACTATGATTTGTGTACAAATGATCATCATGGCGAATTGAATCTTAAAGTATCTCCTTGATGCAACCAATAAATGTTTTGGCATAGATGCATGCAAATTTGCACCCTAAATTCTTCACCATGTGACTTGCAATCATTTCATCGATAAATCACTATCTATCATGATAGTATGAATGATGGATGATATAGGTGGAGGGTGTTGAAATGAAGTAGACATGAAAAGTGATCTTATAAGCCCTAAATACTATTGGAAAGAAATGTAATTAAATGTATATAGCATCTTTGTGGGGTAGTTTTATGACTAAAGGGTGTGTGATGTTAGCGGCATGTTTGTGGGGTAAAAATTTATGTAGTATCTTCTTGGGGTAGTTTTATGACTAAATGGTGTGTGATGTTATGATAAAATTGTCTACGAAATCACAATATAGGCCATGCTCAGAAAAATGTGCTCAAACCAAGACGCTCAGAGAAAAGACATACCCACTAGTTTTCATTGTTTTTTAAGCATCAAAAATTCTGGACTATCAATGGTTATAGTGACAACTAAACTAATTCTTATTCCAATGCTAGTAGACCTATTTTTTAATTTTGCATGCTTTTAGTCCTCATTCTTATTCCAATGCTTATAGACTTATTTTTTAATTTGTGTGCTTTTAGTCCTCATTTTTGTTTGCATCTTCATAGATCTCATACCTTCCACTCTTGCAATCACCTGAGGGGGTCACTATGTAAAAATCCCATATAGCACATGTGATCAAAGGGTAGCACAAAAACCCTCTACCTCTGGAATTTTATAACCTATATACACCCCTTTTTGTCAATTTTTATATGATTAAAGTACCCATTATGTATGGAAAGTTTAAGATTTCTTCAGTAGATTCTCATCCCATGTGAATCATTTATTTAGTTTATGATCTAATAGTTTTAGGCTATGAGAAGTTGAAGGACATTCTATGAGTTTGTCCCCTGTTCTTTATTCCATGTCATCAAATCTATCAATGACAATTTTTGTGTGATGTGTGTCCCTTTTGGTGGGAAATTGTATGTCAGGTGCCCTTTTCTTTTGCTACTTTTGGACTATGTGTCTACTTGTCTGTGTTTATATGACAAGTTTATTTTTTGGTACAAAATGTGCTGATGAGAAAACGACCTTGAAGGGTTTTTGCAACATAATGGAAAGTTATGGACCATGATTCCAATCAAGGATATGATGAAGTTTAAATGCTTTATAAAGACTGCAAGTATGAAATGGCATATGGTGGTAGTGGGTGTGATCATACATTAAATGTGAAGAGTGACTTTAGCAAAGAAGATATTGGTTATGGGAGAAGAATGAAAGGGATGCATTCATACTTTCAATGCGAGGAGTGGGGAGAGAGAGAGAGAGAGAGAGAGAGTTTTAACACTCACACAGCATAGGTATCATTAGTAAAGAGCATTGTACGTGACACTAATGACCCCATTAAGTGTGCCCCTTTAAGGGTAATTATTAAAACTCCTTATGTGTAGAGATTATCATTTAAACCTGTGCCTTTTCCTTGTAACAAGGATGAATTCTTTTGAATGTCTTATTAAAGGAAAAAACAATGCAAAAGATATTAAATAAAAATGAGAATAAAAGCCCCATTTATTCAACATGTCCACATTTCTTTTACCATCATAAATTGATTGATAAAATTGCTTTACGTGCTATATTTGCATTCCAAATCAAGTCAAATCTCCTTGATGACATGAAGATGACAAACAAGACTGAGGAGGAGGATGGGGTGACCCAATAGAAGGAAGAATAAGTGAGGATGGTAGAATCACATGATACTACTACTAAGCAGAAGAAGGAGAAGACTTGTTCCCCCTTCGAAAGTCATGTAATGCTTAACAAAGCTTACTTGTGGCTTTTGATTTCTTTTGCCTATCCTATGCACACTCACTCCATAGATGTTTCCATTTTGTGTAGGGGGCGAGGAGGGTTGAGATGAGAGAAGAGGTGTAACTTGTGTGGCACTATTACACATGGAACTTTTCAAGAAAGAGGTGGTTTCTATGCACATGCAACTTTTCTAAGAAGGAAGAGGTGAAACCTTGACGTGGGGAAAGGTTGACTGAGAGAGGAACTTTTCAAGAAAGGGACTTAGCAAGGTGGATGCTTTTCACATTCAACTTTGTAGAAAGGAAAGAGACGTTAGACTTGGTCCTTAGGTAGGTAGTAAGGGGGACATACGTTTTGAAAATAGATAGGGGACCGTCTAAAGGTTTATATGAAGAGTCATTTCGACCATACTCATGATCATCTATAGACATAAGAGCTAAAGGGTATAAGCACCCACTCTGCCCATAGTGGGCATCAACTACTTTCTTCTTTTCTTCTTCTACTCTTCTCCTTCCACCATAGCCAAAAGAACTTCAGTTAGCTTCGTGCTCGTCCCATATAATTAAGCTCAGCATTCACTGTCCTCCTTGAGCGGGTTGCAGATCTTCATATTTTAGCGACGACGGTTATCGCTCTTTCACTGATCGGTTGCTCTTTCACAAATCGTTAACGTAGCTTTTGATCTAGTCGTTCGATTTGAAGGTCTGTGTCCCTCATCATCGATCGACGCCAGGCTTTGTTTATACTTTTCCGTAGAGGTTTTGAATAAGCTTGCTTTGTTAATCATCGGAAACACCCCTGCTCCTTCTGCTCTTCTTTAGCTTACCTTCGTGCTTGTGTTGATCAGTTGATTTTTCTTCTCGGTCGGTTCTCTTCTCTCTTGCTCTTGTCGCACTAGCAGCATCCTAACGATCTCCTAGTTTTTGTGCACAGAAGACGTCTTCCTGCACCTTGGTGTATTCTCTTCCACATCAATCTCGACAGGATCCTTCAACAAAGGCAACATGGCTCGATTGAGCTCCTCAGCGCTTCCCTTGCTAACACTTGCTCTCGTACTTCTCCTCCCAACCCCCTCACAGGGCACCTCGTGCAATCAAACATCGCTGAGTATCTTGGCTCCCTGCTTTCCCTACGTCGAGACGGGCAACACCACAAAGCCGGGCTCGGATTGCTGCACTCCCTTGACTACCCTTGTAGGCACAGAACCCACTTGCCTTTGCCAACTCGGACCACTTGCGAACACTTACGGCGTGTCAATCAACGAATCTCGTGCCTTGCAGATTGCACAGCTCTGTAAATTGACAATACCCGCCAGCGTGCAATCCTGCCTTACAAGTAAGGGCTCTCCTATTTCAATTCCATTAGTGTAAAGATTCTTCTCAGTCGCTTTGTTCATACGCCCAGGCGTTTAAGAATGTCACTAATCCTCTGCTGGATGTTGGACAAAGCCAAATTAATTTGTGATGAAACATCATAGGGCTCTCCTGGATTTGTGAATCGGCGAGAGCAGACTGTAACTTCGCAGGAGTTGATTGTTGATTCGATTATAAATACTAGGCTGAATTTTTTATGCTGGATCCACTATGTGCAGGTCTTGCCCCTGGTTCGGCTCCATCTGGATCGATTACTTCAACAAGTCCAACAGGAAGTGTAACTCCGCCAGGCGGCCCCGCTGGTGCCCATAGTGGTGCCAAGATTGCACAGTCAACCTCCGTGTTTGCTGCTGGCATCTTAGCGGCACTCATCTGCGCTCTACTGTCGCAGTAAACCATGATCAATTAGTTTGCATCCGAGATGAAGTTTACGATGTTGCTCCATAGCATGGGAGAGGACAATTGACATAGAGGACCTTATTTAGGTGCACACCCAAGCAGCCTTGGAATTTTCAACCGTTTTCACTTTGCCTCGGCTAATAAAGTTGGGAGTTTTCGTTTAAACCAAGTTGGGATTTGCTAATTGTGTGGAGTTTTGGCTTTTCATACTTCTAAACTTTTGAAAGTCTCTACGCGAGAGTCAATTTGCTATTTGCTACTGGACTTCCGTTTACTTCTAAATTTTTGGTTCTTTCCTCGATTTATCTTGGCTGATGAAATACCACCACTAGATCATTCATAGCATGGTCAAATTCTAATTTTTTGAATCTCATCAAGGTTGGCTTGGTCTCTTACACTTGTTACACAATCAATAAGTGGGTGATGAATATAGTAGGACATGAATAAGTCCCCCAATTGAAAGAAATAAAAAATGTATTACTTAGTGAAAAACTTAGGGAAGGGATGGAGAAGCAAGGAAAGGGATAAATAAGAGAGATTAATGGGGACGTCCCTCTATTTATGCCCATTATCTTGGTAGGAAACATGTGGAGTTTGTAATAGCCCACGTGCATGTTATAAAATTTTTGTATTTTTTAAATATATAATCTCTCGTTTTTCTTGCAAAATTATATATATATATTTTTTATATGTATATATTCTTATGGCACTCAAGAGCACCTATGTGTAGGAAAATATGAAAGAAAGTACATGCTTTAGTTTTTCCAACTCAATTTTTACAATTTGTAACATCATAGTATTGCCTTTGTTGTGTGTGTGTGGGGAAAGACAACTATATTGTGATCAAATCCTGCAAAAGGTTACCTTTATCAGTTGTATTATCGTTACACTTAGGGGAATTAGAGACTCTCTAGTGTCAAGATTTTTTGAAAACAAATGTGAGAGGGGTTTTGTTTAACTATCCCTAGAATGCGATATGATGAACCATGAGGAATTGAGGAAGAATTTATGCTATTATGAAGTGTATACTAGGCCTTATTCTTATCATATCTCCCTAATGGCACTTATCTAATTTCTCTTCTCATCTATACGGTCATTTTACCTATTCTTGTTGAGATATCGAGCTCCACTCGTGATATGCGAGGATGACCGTTGTGCATTTATGTCACCAACTTGTTAGCTACAAATGCGATTGGTACACTACCCATGAATAATAGCTGGATGACAGCCATCTTTATGTACTCTAGTTAGTGGCTCAATTAGTATGCCACCTAGGTTAGTTGAGTCTGTTGAGACCCACCTGTTCGAGTCACTTGCAACACATGACAAGTCTTTTATACTAGTGAGCCTGTTCGAGTCACTTGCAACACAAGACAAGTCTTCTATACCAGTGAGTATATTTGAGTCACTTGCAACACAAGAAACCTTTTCTACATCAACATCTGTTACTATAATGTCCTCAATACCTGTGAGCATGCCACTATGATACTCTTGATTACTACTATAGCTTCTTATCAATTTGGATCCCATTTGTGTTATAGTCCTTTTCTTCTGATAATATTCTGTTGTGTCTTCCATGACATTGAAGGAAACTGTCTTGGGCAAACTTGATTTCAAGAAAACTAACCCCCATTTACAAGTACTATGAACTTGTAGTTGAGACGTAGTATTATGGACATCTAAATGTGAAGTACTATCCATTGCATTTTGAATGACACCTACACTAGTCAACTTAATTATCTCCACTATACAGAGAAAACTCTAAGCATAGCCCTTAAAGTTGCCAATTGCTAAAACTTCTCCAGAGCAAGATAACATCTCTACTTTTTCCCCCTCAAAATAAGTTTTCTTGATATCTTGAAAGTATGTCTTTGGAACAATTTCATCTTGGTCCCAGAGTGTTCTGTGTGCTTGCATATCAAATATGTCACATTGGAAGATATCTCCCAATGTTTCAAAGTCTCCATGTGGATATTTTAAATGTACTTCAGGATTTACAACGTTGGTGATTATCACTACACATCTTCTCTCACCACAATGTTGGAAATGACACACATTCATAGGATCAAGACTATGAATTCGTCCAAAATCCACCACTTCATTCTTCTTATATAACACCACATTTATACCCTCTGTTAGGGTGAATACCTATTTTATGTACAAAAATAGATAAGCAACTCAAAATGAACATAATAAATAATCATTGAGCTTATTATTACTTAATAACTTCTATATCAAAACTAGCAGAGAAGGCATTAACCTAAACCCTACATCCTAAACTTTAAACAATCAATACCAAAACATCTTAACCACCGTAAATCCTAAACTTTAAACATTTAATTCCTAGACCCTAAACCCTAAATCCTAAACTCCTAAACAATAAATCCTAAACCTTAGACCCTAAACTCTAAATCCTAAACCCTAAATCCTAGATCTTAAATCCTAAACCCTAAACCCTAAACCCTACCCCTAAAATACAACCAAAATTTAATGAATTTTTTAAATTTGTGCAATAGGTTGGATATATCGCCCTCGGGGGGTCACTATGTATAAACCCTCTATATCACGTGCGTTCAAGGCCTATATTTAAAGTCCCTTATCTGTAAAAATTTTCATTGATAAAATGTACCCCTTTCCTATACAAATCTGTAAATTTTTTCCAAAACTATTTTAAATAGTCCCTTATGTATATTTATTTCTGTAAATTTTAGAAATAAAAAAAATCCTTCTGTTGAACTCATGTGGGTTACATATGATGAGTGACCCCCCTGAGATATTGCCCAAGATATACAGTTGGGGAATATATCCAACCTGTTGCACAACTCAAGAATTTTCTTAATTTGTGCAAGGTTGGATATACCCCCCAACCTATTGCATATAGCCCCCAACCTGTTGCTCGAGCAACAGGTTGGGGGCTATATCCAACCTTGCACAAATCAAGAAAATTCTTGAGTTGTGCAACAGGTTGGATATTGCTCAAGAAACAGGTTGGGGGGTATATCCAACCTGTTGCACAAGTCAAGAATTTTCTTGACTTATGCAACAGGTTGGATATACCCCCAACCTGTTGCTCGAGCAACAGGTTGGGGGTATATCCAACCTGTTGCATAAGTCAAGAAAATTCTTGACTTGTGCAACAGGTTGGATATACCCCCCAACCTGTTTCTTGAGCAACAGGTTGGGGTGACCCCAACCTGTTGCTCAAGAAACAGGTTGGGGTCACCCCAACCGAGGCCTGTTGTTGGATATATCCCCCAACCTGTTGCTTGAGCAATAGGTTGGGGGGTATATCCAATATGTTGCACAAATCAAGAAAATTCTCAATTTGTGCAATAGGTTGGATATACCCCCCAACCTATTGCTCAAGGAACAGGTTGGGGGATATATCCAACCTGTTGCACAAATCAAGAAAATTCCTTGATTTTTGCAATAGGTTGAGTGCACCATTATCCTATTCCACTTGCAACAGGTTGGGGGATATATCAAACGTATTGCACAAATTGAAAAAAATCATTAAATTTTGATTGTATTTTAGGGTTAGGGTTTAGGGTTTAGTATTTAGGGTTAAGGATTTAGGGCTTATGATTTAAGATTGTATTTAGGGTTTTGGGTTTATGATTATGTTTTTAGGGTTTAGGATTTAGGATTTAGGGGTTGGGGGGTATATCCAACTTGTTGCACAAGTGAAGAAAATTCTTGACTTGTGCAACAGGTCCCCAACCTGTTTCTTGAGCAACAGGTTGGGGGATATATCCAACAACAGGCCTCGGTTGGGGTGACCCCAACCTGTTTCTTTGTGCAATAGGTTGGATATACCCCCCAACAGGTTGGGAGGTATATCCAACCTGTTGCACAAATCAAGAAAATTCCTTGATTTTTGCAATAGGTTGAGTGCACCATTATCCTATTCCACTTGCAACAGGTTGAGGGATATATCAAACCTATTGCACAAATTGAAAAAAATCATTAAATTTTGATTGTATTTTAGGGTTAGGGTTTAGGGTTTAGTATTTAGGGTTAAGGATTTAGGGCTTAGGATTTAAGATTTAGTGTTTAGGGTTTCGGGTTTATGATTATGTGTTTAGGGTTTAGGGTTTAGGGTTTAGGGTTTAGAATCTAGGATTTAGGGTTTAGGATTTAGCATTTAGGGTTTATGATTATTGTTTTAGGGTTTAGGATTTAGGATTTAGGTTTTAGGTTTTAGGGTTTAGGGTTTAGTATATAAGATCATGAGCTTAGAGTCTAGAATCTAGGGTTTAGGATTGAAAATTAGGTTTTAGAATTTAAGTTATAGGGGTTAGGGTTTAAGGTTTAAGGTTTAGGGATTATAACTGTTATATAAGTTTAAGAGCTTAGATTGTATAACCTAAGATCTAGGGAACTTTAGGATTTAAGATTTAGGGTGTAAGATTTAAGGTATATAGACCATATAAAATATGCATTCCAGAGTATTTAGTTTAGATATATATAGACTATGTGTTATATGCTTTCCAAAGTGTTTTGTTTATAGGTACGATCCTTTGCAAAGGCTTTACTTTAAGTAAGTATAAGTCTACCTACAGTAAGTACGCCATCTATAGCATGTAACCCTCAAGTTATACCGCCAATATCTGTGGCGATAACTATGATAACTCCGGCAAGAGTAACTACAATATTTGCGGCAGTAACTATAGTATCTCCAACTATACCTACACCATCGACTGCTGCAACTACAGGAACAACAAGAAGTGATCATGGAGCAGATTCAAGTTCTACAGCTATTCCCAGAAAGAGAGCAAAAATAACTCCTACTCCACATGCAGATCGTTCAAGTGCAGGTTATTTAAAACCCGGCAAAAAATTGGATAGCGATGAACAGGAGGATCCGCACGAAGAAGATACAAGTCTCGAAGACTTTTCTATAAGTGTGGCAGACTTACATCCTCCAAAGGATGAGGGGTACATTTGGGGATTTTCACAATTCAACGTGGCCACAATGCTTATTGATCGAGCTTCATTGTTCACAAATCAAAGAAAGCTAGATAAGACATTTGCACGCAAATTGTATGAAGATACGAGGAAAACAAGAACTCCAGTTGCCACTACTATCACTCTTCGTCCTATGGCGTTTAAGAGACTTCAAGAAGATGATCCTACATTGGCTGATGTCACATTTCAAAAGCACGTGGACTTTCTTGATGCTTTTGAGAACTTTAGAAGGAGTGACTTTGTTCGTGGAGAGGCTTTGTACCAAAGCCGATATGGGACTGACATCGAGAAGAGATACATGTTGGCAAAGAATAGATTCTTGGAAAGATGCAGGTTTGAGCCCATTGATGGGCAACACTTTTGTGAAGCTTGCAGGATCGCCCTTGATGAGGGAAGAAAAGGAAACTTGCCACAGATTGAGTGGATGCAAAAGTTTCAATGGGTCATTTGTCATGTATGCATATTTAACGATGACTCGAAGTACATTCTACAATCAGAAAGACTGAATTCTGCTCCATTTAGGTTGAAAAAAAGCTCTTCTCTTTCTGAGATCTTGATAAGGGCAAGGGAGTTATGGGTGGGCTATGGAAAGCCACAAACTGTGAAGGGTAGGAGACCTACATCTGAGTACGTGGCAAAGAGGACTCAGTTCTATAGATGCTTGAAAGGTGTTGTAAGCAATACGCAAGGCATACCAAGTAATAAGGTTGAGGCAAAGGATTTGAACACCGCCGTTGCAAGATACAAGGATGTTACTTGCATTGTCTTCCGTGAGGACTCAGTGTTTCAGAGCATGGTGGATGTTTGCCAAGCATATGAAACAAGGAAGATATCCTTTGAGGCACCAGAGCACACTACAACTCAGAGGAAATAAATAAAGAAACCGATGTCTATTGTTTGGTGGAGAGCATTAAGGTTTGTTCCAGATGCAATAACAAAAGAAGTATGCAAGAAGATCCTAAGTGGTGACTGCTTCTTTGGAAAGAAGAGCAAGCATATAGCAACTTGGATGAAGTGGTCACCCGAATGATTCAAAGTGAGGCTGCTCTCTCGGCACTATTGTTTTTATTGAAATCTGATGATGAGTTAGCTGGCAAGTCAATTGATGTGGATAAGAAGAAAGCACTTAGCCGAGGTCAACTCCTTGATAAGACATGGGCTAGAAAGTGGTTGGCTTTAATGGATGCAGATGCCACACCACCAAAGGATCTAAGAGCTAAAATGCCAAAGGTTGTTGAGACAGAATATATGGACATCAAGAAAAAGGCCTTGCAGTCCACTTCCCAAGGTAGAGCAATTGGTGGTTTAGATGATGGTTCTCCATTCAGCTTCTCCTATGATATCCTGCTATCAGAGAATGATACAAAATTTGCACACATCAATGGCATTGATATAGAGCATTTCATAACAATGAGCGATCATGCTTGGGAGGAGGCATGCATATTTTTCATAGATGAATTGCAAGACCTTGCAGTGTCACGGATAGTTGAACTTGTGCGGTTTATTGTAGAAGGTCCTATGGCAGATAAGAAAAGATCAACGTTGGTCCTGTTCATAATAGAATCACAAAGGGATGCCTTGTATGCGAGTTTGACATCTGCATTTGGGTATTTACTTTCAAAAGTATACCATGGTATAGTCCTACACAATCATATGACTGTCTTGGAAGGCACTGCCATTCAAGTCTTACAGCCTTTCTTGATGTGCTTCTTATCCAGGGGTGGTGGCAATCTAATCAAAATTCCTTTAAGGACTCTCGAGCTTCATTACTTTGAGGACAATAAGGTTAAGCTTGATGCAGCAATGGTGGATTACAGAAAGCCGATGGATCCTGATGTGATACTAGAGATGACAAAGAATTTACTGAATGATGGGTGGGAAGTAGCATTGTATCGAATGGGTTTTGCTGCTAAGAAATTGCTATGCCAAGGTAGAAATGTAAATGTCATTGATACCTCCCATCAAATTGAGTTCTTTGACACATATTATAGTTGCACTACCTTCTTTGAAGAGGAAAATGTCAAAGAAGAGGGTAGTGAGAAAAATGTCGAAGACGAGGGTAGTGAGTCTGAGGGTGATGATTCTAGCTCAAGTGATGATGAGGATGAAAGCTCTGCATCCGATGACTTATGCCAAGAAGAAATCCGCACAAAGAATAAGGGTGATCAATTGTCAACTAGAGTCAAGGAGGTTCCACTCATCATACGGGAAGGCTCGCGGTAGCAAGAAGTAGTAGTACAGCATGTCACAGGAAAATGTAAGGCTAAAGAGGTGGAAGCACTTCCCTTGAAATTAAAAGTGAGGAAGGCACCCTTGATCTTGGGTGAAGGACATGCACGTGGATCAAGCAAGGAAGCCTTACTCAAAGAAGGTATGGACGAGGCAAAGCATGACCAGGAGTTACCAGGAGGCATAGATGGTTCTTCAACCATGACCTTACAGACTCCAGAGCAGCCTACTAGTCAGGAACCTAGTAGCCAGGTCCCTACTCACCAAGAACTTGGTCATGAGACTCTAGAGCAGCCTACTAGTCAGGTGCTTGGAACTGAAGAGCAAACTATTGAGGACCTTGCTACTGAGACTCCAGTCTTAGAGCAGCCTATTAGTCAGGACCCTGGTAGTCAAGGGCTTGGCATTGAGGACATTGGTACTGAATGACATGATGGTTGACGGCTTTGTAATCACAAGTTTTGAACTTCTATGTAAAGCGAATATCTAATAAAAAGTTTACTACTTTTTTTATTTCTTTACTCTCATTATTGTGTATAAAGTTTGTTTATGAGGTCCATTTTATACTTAATGGTGTATTTTAAACTTTACGTCAAATGTATTTTTATAGTTAAGGGTGTTTTTTAATACCAAGTGAGGTGTATATGTACACCACTTACACATAAAAGGATTTATCTACACTACCTTTCTAAGGGGTTTATGTACACCACCTTTCTAAAAGAAATGGTCATAAAGGTGTGTGCACACCACTTATACATAAAGGTGTTTATTTACACCACCTTTCTAAGAGAATTGGTCATCTATTATTGGTCATCTATTGATGTTCTTAGGTGATAGTAGCTCAATTCACAAGAAGTTATGAAGATGTTTATGTAGACCACCTTTGTAAGAGATTTTTATGAAGTTATGAAGATGTTTATGTAGACCACCTTTGTAAGAGATTTGGTTATGCATTGATGTTCTTAGTACTTAATCATCAAATCTTTTGTTTTGAGTTGTCAAATCTAGTTTTAAAAAAAACATTACTAGTATATTCAAAATTTTTGGACTGTTTTTTAGTCCATTTCTCAAATTGGACTTTACACAAGTCCAAAAATTTTGAATAGTGTGTTAGTTTGGATTTGGGTGCTTTCTACAAATCTATTGGAGCATTGGGAAAGACACTAGTTTCATTCTCCCAAATAAGATCATAGGAATTCTCCATTTCATCATTTGTAGAATGGCACTTGTGTCATTCACTCTATGGGGTTATGGATATTTTATGTTCCTTTGTCAACTTATGTGCTTTGACTTTAACAAAGAGTATAAAACTATAATGCAATATCTATGCTTTCAGATCATGCATTGTACATTTCTTTTGGGACATGGGGAGAGGCACTAGTAGTATTCTTTCCTCCCAATGAGGATGTAGAGAGAGGCGATTCTCCATAACCTTATATGTAAAATGGCACTAGCACCACCCCAAGAGAAAAATGGCACTAGTGCCATTCTCTCTATGAGTTCAGAGAGAAAGGTTGCACTATTTGCATTCTCAATGGACCTTTAGAGAGATTGGCACCAGTGCCATTCCCCAAAAAGACAATGGAATTAGTGAACAGTGATGCATAATGGTCGTACTTTATAGTTCTTTATTAGTTTCATATTCTTTTGTGCTTTGACATTGTCGAATACACTGAGAATACACTCTAAAGAATCAAAATATTTCTATTATCCTCAACTTCCGTAGGGAACAATGATGCATGGAAGGATATGGAGACATCAAATGTAGAGGACAACATACCACCCAAAACGGGGACTATTAATGACGCGATGGTTACAAGTGTCCAAGCTACAAGTGTCCCTCTCTCAAACTTATCAAGTTTTGAGTAGAAGTATCTTGAAAATAATGATGATTCTAGACTTGTCATGCATCAACAACTGCTTCAGGCAACACAAATACTCAGTACACTTCTAGAAAACAGTAAAAGCCCCAATTTTTGTTGACTAGTCAACACCTTTTGCAATAGATTTTGACCGAAATCAGAGAAGAAATTGCAACAGTCCTTTGACCATGAAATTCAACCTGATGGAGCAAGATCTCAGAGGGCTTTTGCAGCAGAAAGGAGCCTGGTTCATTAGAGAAGAGGTATAGAAGAAAACATAACACAAAAAATGGAGACAATTGCAAGGAATATCATTAATCCTATACTTTTAGAAGAGAACATGGATGTACATACTCTCTCAACATTGGGGACAAGACTAGATAATCTTATTGTTATTGCAAACATGTATGAAAACGTAGCACCTGACAATTTGGATGAGTCAGAAGCTAGCAACTTCAAGAGAATTCGGATCTACATCCACATACAATTTCTTTGGATATGCCATGAATCAAAAATCGTATTAGACTTGAATGGCTTGCTATTGAGTCACTGCCTATTCAAGTCTCCAATATGCATGGCAACAATAGTTATATGGTTGTTCATCTTGGGTGCATAGAATTCCTTAAATCTTGCTTCTACAAAGATTTAATGTAGGTATCTGGTCAACTGTGATGAAGCATAACGTACTTGATATGGTAGGAAAGCTACAAAATTATGCAAATTAGGGCCTCCCTTTCTTTGTTATATGGTCTTAGCAAGGATGCTACACTTATAGTAAGACGAGGATAAATAGGCCCAACAAGGTTGGTGTTGAGGCAATGTTCAAACCCTTAGCAAAAATCTCAAAGGCATTTGGATGTGATGCTAGAAGGACAATCCTTGTTGATGACTCCCCATGGCTTGCGTTAGCCCTCCATCAAATTCCATATTTCCTTCAATGTTTGATGTACAAGACAAGGATGATAATATTCTACTGAGAGAGTTGATGTTTTACTACAACTCGATGAAGCTAAAGATGTGCACAGCATGATCGAGACAAATTGGTATGGACAATTACTTGTTATGGAGGGGCATAAGGATTTCAACCTTGTCTAGAAAGTAATTGATGAATGGATAGAGGAAAATGATGCATGGTCAAGAATGGAATATAAAACAAGAAATCTTCCTCTTGCAAATCAACTAAGAGAGAGGGCTATAGGTGGTAATACAAAACCAAAGGGTGTACACTCTAGGGAAACCCATGATGGTGATGGCTAGGTGCCTAAACTCAATGAATCCCAAATAAGACTTTTAAGGAATGCTCCACAACTCTCTAGCATGAATGCTATGCAAGTTTCTCAATTGGCTATAGACCTAGGGTACAAAGGTCACTATATCAAGAAACACATTGCTAAAGCCTACATAAACCGACTGCAGAATGCATATTTTCCATGAAGGTACATATGTCAAAGTGTTTTTTGTTTTTATCTCAAGTCTATATAACTATTGTTGTAGCTAATTGGATTTGTCTTTTGTGATGTAGACAGATATACATTCAAATCAAGCTTGGGTAGGTACATACTAGAATGAGATCCATTTGGACTACCAAAGTTACCTATCCCTATCAACTAAGTGTTATGGATAATAAATGTGGCTTTTGAGGTGCATGAGTCAACCATTCTAGGTGCTGCTGGCTTGGGCTTGTTTGTGCATGACTCCATCAAGAGAGGGACTACTATTATCTATTATAGAGGTGACAAGTACTCCTATAGAGATTGGAAGGAATTATGTAGAGTTTCATCCAAGGCTAAAGGAGTACTCCATCCAAGAGGACCCCATTGTCCCTATGAAGGATATGGTGCATATTGTTGTTGATGTTCAATATGGCAATGTGGTAGAGTTTATTAACGTTTTCCCCTTGGCATTCCACCTTGGTATGACCCCATGATGAACATAGATATTCCAAAATATGGTAACATTTGTATTCAATCCATAAATGATATACATGCAGCAGAGGGGCTATTTGCTGACTATGAGTTTTGAATAACAACATTTTATTTCTTTATACAATCATTACTTATGGGAATTACTATTTTCTTGCCAGTTGTGTAAAAGATCGTCATTGCCACCCAAATGATTGTCATTGCCCATGATTTTCCATCAACTACATATCTTGCATTCATTCTCCTCTAAAAACACTTGGTCATTCATGGTTATTAATTACACTCTACATTTTTTAAATAGTGTTTTGGAGATTTCAAATGAGAATGTTCACAACAAAGTGAGTCTCAATATCAATGGAAATTCCATAGTGCTATTATGAAGGTGCTTTTGAACACCACTATGGCTCACGAGATGAATCTCACTCAAATGGGTTTCAAAGTTTATTATTTTGTTGATGATAACATACTTTAAACACTGATATTCTATTTATTATTTGAGAATGTTGTTGATATTTCATACTTCATGAATGGCAATCTAGTCTATTTTCACATATTTTCTCCAAGTTTTTCATGGAGAAAGGCTAAATTTCTTCAAAATTACTAGTTTGGGAATTGCATTTTTTTTTAATGCTCACAACAAAGCGAGTCTCAATATCAATGGAAATTCTAGAGAGCTATTATGCAGGTGTTTTTGGACACCACTATGGCTCACGAGATGAATCTCAGTCAAATGGGTTTCAAAGTTTATTATTTTGTTGATGATAATGTAGTTTAGACACTGATATTCTATTTATTATTTGAGAATGTAGTTGATATTTTATACTTCATGAATGGCAATCTAGTCTATTTTCACATATTTCTCCAAGTTTTTCATGGAGAAAGGCTACAATTTCTTCCAAAACTGCTAGTCTGGGAATTGCATTTTTTTGAAATGCTCACAACAAAGCGAGTCTCAATATCAACGTAAATTCTAGAGAGCTATTATGAAGGTGTTTTTGAACACCACTATGGCTCACGAGATGAATCTCACTCAAATGGATTTCAAAGTTAATTATTTTGTTGATGATAACATAGTTTAGACTCCTGACCTTCTAATTATTATTTGAGAATGTAGTTGATATTTCATACTTCATGAATGGCAATTTAGTCTATTTTCACATATTTCTCTTGTTTTTTCATGGAAGGGAGCTATAATTTCTTCCAAAACTACCATTCTGGGAATTGCATTTTTCCCAAATTTTCTAATACGGTCTTAAGTTTCCAAATGACTTTAAATATACCATTTGGAAATTCAAATATTCCATGTGGGATATTGATTCACTCCCAAAGTGGACATCTAAACTTGTATGTAAGACTTTAAATCGATATTTAGGACTTCAAAGATTCTATTTGGGATACTGATGCGGGTAGCAAGCTAAGAGTGTCCACTTTTTGGCCACTTTCCATGGCTTGGGAGGGGGGAGAACATACTTTTTTGCACTCAAATTGGGAATCTGACCTACTTTCCTAAGTATTTAGTTCTCGAAGTCTTAAGACAAAACACCACACATGACTTTTGCACATAATTGTGTGATCTGATTGAGAATTGGAGTTACTCATAGAAACTTTGTTTGCGACAGACTTCAAGGTCATAGCGCCTGTCACACTTTTTAACAAACAGACACTATGACACTAAATTCACAATTTATCCCTTGTTATATATCAAATGAAGGTGAAGCTTGATAGGAAGTGTGTTCATGTATGGTGGAGCTTAACTTGATTTTTTGGAAGGGTTAATATAAATAATAATAATTTTTGTATTTATGAAGGACAAGAAAAGGTACATTTTTTTGTACCACAACATTTTTTTAGTATTATGATTAATTGAACAAATCCAATTTGATAGAGGGCTAGTGCACACACAAAGTTATGTGATGGAGGTGAAAAATCTCAAATTTAACGGTTGGATTTTGAGGGATCTAAGATTAATTTTTACTCACTTGTGAGAGGAGTAGTAAAGGTAAAATGAAATAAATATAATAATTTGTGCACATAACCAATTATGTCAAAAATCACATATATTAACCTCCTCCACTTGATGAATATAAGGAAAAAATTTTGGTTAAAATTGACTTAAAGAAGGGTCAATTTTGGCCTCCCCATGTTAAAATCCCTTTTTTAGGGAAAAGAAGCCAAACACCAAACCTAATTAGGCTTGGAAGGCTTGGTAGATCACCAGTCCTAGTGGCCGCCATTTGGGGGGTGGCATGGTGCACATGTGGAAGTCTCACTCATTAGACAGGTCATCTAAATTGTGTCATCATCTTGCCACATAAGCAAGTTTGACTATGGTCACCCATGCCACCTCCCCACTGTTGAGATATTGAGCTCCACTCGCGATATGCCAGGGTGACCGTTGTGTATTTATGTCACCGACTTGTTAGCTGGAGATGCGGTTGGTACACCACCCACGAATAATAACTGGATGACAGCTATCCTTATCTACTCTAGTTTGTGGCTCAATTAGTATGCCACTTTAGTTAGTTGAGTTTGGTTTGAGAGTTCTATTTTCTTTGTACTAGAGTTCTTTTGGCTTTCACAAATAAGAAGAGGAAAACTGTTTTCAGCCTCCACCTTTGTGTGTATTCCCCCATTGTGATAGTGAGAAAGCCTCCAGTGAGACTCCTTCCATCTCTCCCACTATCTTCACATGGTATCAGAGCCTTGTTCGTGGTAAGGAGCTCAAGAAAGCAAACCAAGTTCGCAGTGTCCTGGTAAGAGGACCAGTGTTGCTTTCCTTTTTCGAGTTTGGGAGCAAATCTCTGCAGGTAGCACAGCCGAAAGTGCAAGAGTGCACTGTCTCAGATTGAGACGCCCTTCGCGGTGTGGCGAGAGGGCATTATATGCTGCAAGAGTGCACTGTCTCAGATTGAGACCCCCTGAGGTGACTTTATTTTTCTGATTCGAGGTCATTTCGAGGCCCGTTTTGGAGGTGAAAGTTCTCCGCAGGCACTCAGAAAAAGGCCCTGTTTTTGCTGTGCGACCACTGTTCTGCAGGTCGGTGAAAAGTTGCCACAGAAATTGCATCGTATGCCTGTGCGCAGAGACATTGGGAGTTGCAGATTCGTGCTTGTTACCTGTTGATGCAAAATCGTCACTAGGAAGTGACTATGTGGTGAAATACCACTTTCGTCAGTTTTGCAGATCTGCCCGTGTGAGGCAAAAGCTGTGTTTTTTGCAGTGACAGAATATTTTGCAGTGTTCCATAATGGCATCTGATTCTCTTTCACAGATTGTCACTGAAAAGCTTGACAAGAACAACTTCCAGGCATGGAAGTTTAGAATGACAAATTTCTTGATGGGAAAAGGGGATTATGTTGCTTGTCATTTATGTTGATGATTTGATCATCACAGGTGATAATGATGAAGATATCCTTCATGTGAAAATGCTATTGAGGCAGAAGTTTGAGATGAAGGATTTGGGAGAGCTGCGTTATTTCTTGGGCATTGAGGTGATTAGATCACCAAGTGGGATACAGCTCTTGCAGAGGCAGTATGGACTGGACATGCTATCCAAATATGGGATGACAGGCTGTAAGCCTATTTCAGTTCCTTTGGAGCAAAATGTGAAGCTGAGCGCAGATGCAGGTGAGATTCTAGAAGACCCTACTATGTACAGACGCATAGTAGGAAGATTGATTTACATGACTATTACCAGGCCAGATTTGAGCTATGCTGTTGGGTTAGTAAGTCAGTTTATGCAGGCTCCAAGGAAACTGCATTTGGATGCGGCTAGACGCATACTCAGGTATGTGAAGTCCACATTGCAGTATGGATTATTTTATGAGGCTGGGGTTCAGATACAGTTGCATGGTTACACTGATGCTGATTGGGCTAGTAGTATTTCTGATAGACGATCTACCAGTGGATATGTGTTCTCTTTTGGGAGTGCTGCAGTCACTTGGAGCAGCAAGAAACAGCTTACAGTTGCCTTGTCGAGCACAGAGGCTGAGTACAGGGGTGTAGCAATGGTTGCATGTGAGGTAGCTTGGTTGCATAAGCTACTCTATGATATGCATCAGTCTACAGATGGGCCAGTTGTCATTTATTGTGACAACATGAGCAGCATACACTTGGCAAAGAACCCAGTCTTTCATGCTAGAACAAAGCACATTGAGGTGCATTATCACTATGTGCGGGAGAAGGTTTTACTAGGTCTTATTGATCTAGTTTATGTCAGCACAGACGATCAGGTAGCTGACATATTCACGAAAGCATTGGGCGCAGAGAAGCTGCGCAAGTTCAAAGACCTGCTTGGTGTGCAGGAATTGGGATTGAGCTCGAGGGGGAGTGTTGAGATATCGAGCTCCACTCGCGATATGCCAGGGTGACCGTTGTGTATTTATGTCACCGACTTGTTAGCTGGAGATGCGTTTGGTACACCGCCCACGATGGATGACAGCTATCCTTATCTACTCTAGTTTGTGGCTCAGTTAGTATGCCACTTTATTTAGTTGAGTTTGGTTTGAGAGTTCTATTTTCTTTGTACTAGAGTTCTTTTGGCTTTCACAACTAAGAAGAGAAAAACTGTTTTCAGCCTCCACCTTTGTGTGTATTCCCCCATTGTGATTGTGAGAAAGCCTCAAGTGAGACTCCTTCCCTCTCTCCCACTATCTTCACACCCACCTCTTGCCACCTCACACATCATCAATGTCCACCTCATTAGCTCACCCTTTTCCACATCATCACACGAGTTGCCACATCACAATGATCTGTTGCCACCTCACCATTCTACATTTTTGCCACCTCAGCCATGTGTGCCACCTCATCAAGCCACATCATAGGCATGGTTGGAGCCTAGTCACCCCGCCACCTCAGTCTTCCACATCATCTTTGCCAACTCATCATTGCCACCTTGTGCTACCATATCATAAATCCATGTCACAGCCTTGGCCACCTCAGTTTTCCACCTCATGGATGATGACCTTAGAGGCATGACACAGGATGTGCCACCTCAGTAGTAAGCATGGAGCCACATCACCCCCGTCAACCATGCTCATGCATGCATGCTGATGCCAATCCTCAAATCACCTGGTTGCCAATATTCATGGAATTTCCCCCACAAAAAAATATGCGTGGAATTTCCCTCGCCAAAAATTAGGCATGGAATTTGATTCAATAATTAGCATAGGTGAATTGTATTGCTACATAACTACCATTTGCTTAGCATAGGTTAACGTATAACATTTCCTACATAATCAAAATGTTAGGACATAGAATTAGGTTAATATGGAAATAAAATTAGGTGAAAGCATAATACTTGCATGACATGATCAAAATGTTAGGACATACCATTAGGTTAATTTGGAAATAAATTAAAGTTAAACATAATAATATACCATTATATTATGCAAACATGAAATTCAATTAGTATTGGATTCCTTTAAAATTAGTGTAAAAAAATAAAATTATGTCAAATTAGAAGAGCCACTTATTTGGGCAAATCACCAAAACCATTAGATTTAGCCAAACTAAATCCAATCAAATCCAATCAAGATTCAGATTAGAAGAACCACCAAATCACCACAACCTCTAGATTTAACCAAACTACATCCAATGAAAGCCACTTTGTTTGGAGCCTTTCCATTCTTTCCTTCCCATCACTTGTCACTTTCTCCTACCTTCCTTGAGATGGGTTCTCGAAGCCATAGATCTGATAGATGTGATAGAAGCAAGAAACCCCCTACTCATACTCTCGTGGACGAGGAGCAGAAGAGGAAGGTGCATGAGCAAAAGAGAGCCTCAAGAGTGAGAGCGAGAGCTCATGTTGTTGATGATGCACCCTTACACCCACCTCCACCTCCACCCCCACCTCCCTCCCTCCCTCCTCCCCCTCGAGCCCCCTCCCCCTCCCGACCACCTCCACCTCATTACCCCCTCCCATGCATACCCTCTCCCCTCCCCCTCCCCCCCATACCACCTCCTTACTCCCCTTCACCTCTTCTCCCTCCACCCTTCCTCACCCCCCTCCGCCATCCCTTCTTCACTCCAACTCGTCTCCATTTGCCTTATATCCCTCCCCCCCCTTCTTGTTCCCCCCGAGTCCTTTATTCCCTCTAGATCTTCCCCCTCCACTCTACCTCCCCCCCTCCCCCTCCCCCCTCACCTCCCCCTTGTGATGAATCATGACATGACTTGCCCAAGAGTACCATTCATCATTGTGCAAGTAGGATAGTGGCCATTCTTCAGTGACATTACATCAGCTTCATAGTCAGCTCTACTATCTTGCTTGATAGATCACCCTACCTTGGTGGAGTGTAGGAGGCTTGCTGGTCTTGTTGCATCTAGAGATAGGGTAGTATGTAGCAAGGTCCTTTCTAGTGTTTGTCGGTCCTACACATCCATCAAGCATAGGAACACCGCATAGCCTTGGCAACACGTCATGCCATTGTGGCTGCCATTAGTAGACCCCAGATGACTGGCCATGTATGCACCAAATCATGTCTCCTTGACATTGCATCGCACACATTGCGAGCAAGTATGATTTGGAGGCAAAGTCTAGAGGACCATGATGTTGATGCTCTTTGGGTTTCAAGTGGCCATGCACCCCATAGTTGACTATTGGATGATCACACTAGGTCCATCATACAAAGTTTTGGGAGGAGCGTTGTAGGGCATCTCTAGTGTTCAAGAAGGTAGTGCAAATGAGGGTGTCACGTGGTGTGTACATTGAGCATGGTGCACGTTTTTGTAGTGTGCCCAGACTGATGAGTTGTACACTCAGCTTGTAGAGGCGCACACGGAGTTCAGGATTGGGCAGAGGTATTTGAGCGATGCAAGCCATGGTTTGTGTGGTGCTCTAGAGAGCGACACGTGTTGTTGTCGCTATCATGTTGATTTTGGATTGATGTACGACGTATTTTATTCCCTTGATGGTCATAGGGAAGTGGTTCCTACTAGCCCTCATGACTTCATTCACTTCATATTGTGTGCACAAAATGGTGATACTTTGTACCACTCCCTTGATTGTGTAGAGGGGAGGTGTACAGTGTGTAGTCACTTTGCTAGAGTTCCGCGAGTTCCAGTAGATGTCAGTGATGTGGAGATTGTGTGTTGGCAGCAGCAATATGAGTACATCACGTTGACACTAAATGGTGGTGCATAGTCCAAGAGGTTGCAACTTGTGGAGTAGTAGACTCCACATGTTGCTTTCATTAATGCTTTCTGAGGGAAGTTGTACCACTACATACACCACTCCCACACTACAAAGTGGGAGGATCAACAGTTCCGTGCTTGCTTGAGCACATTTCCCATAGGTGTGGTTGTCTCGATGGTGGACTTTGCGGAGAACTATACCTTTGCACCATAGCATGAGATCCAATCAGAGTATTATTTTTTCGAACAGGTGACATGTGAACGAGTATTGCTCTTACTTGTGTTTTTTGGTGCATTTCATTTATTTCTTTCCATCATCCTCATTGTTTTTTCTGTGCCATCTTGTAGGTTGCTATATTTGTGCATATTAGCTATCGTCATGCGCAAGCTTAGGTGGATGTCATTGATAGCACCATGGACTCACGTGTCATTGTGCCAGAGTATCAATTCTACATTAGTGATGATTGCTCACACGATGCCCATTTTGTGCAGCATTATTTCAGTCTCCATGACAATTTCTTGAGGGATTGGGGTGTGACATGGCAGTGGCCTGGGTTTGGTCTAACGGTTGTGGTGGTTAGTTCAAGTCTACCAAGAAGTTTTATTGTCTATAGATGGCACAACGAGACGGGCATTTTGGTGATGTGGAGCTACTTTGAGATAGGGCATGGTAAAGGAGAGCATGATGGGGCAGGTGCTTGCGTGAAGCATTCTTTGCAGGCGGCGACACCAATTACATCACAATGCTACTCGCTTTGTGGATGCGCGAGATGTGGTGTAGTGGTGCACCTAGCACATAGTCACTAGTGCGTTCTCCTTGTATTTTGCATGGACTTCTTTTTATGCATTTCATTATATATGACATGATTGGTTTTATACAATGTCATGCACATCTTTAATTTGACTCTATTTTATTCATGATCCGCATTGCCTCCTTCATTCCATTCCTTGTTTTATCATGTATAAGTTTTTATTATTAGTTATGTTCCAATGGCATATCGTGTTTTGGTGATTTAAATGGTTGTTGTGCATGTACCATGCAATAAAGGATTAATAAATTGTGTATAGGATTTGCATGTCCATGTGTCGGATTAGACTCAAAAATTTCACAAGTCCTAACCCCTATGGTCTCCATGCTCTTGCAAAGTTTCAATCCCATCCAACACCGAATGTGGGAACGAGGAGTTCAAAGGCCCCATTTTCGCCCTATGCACCTCATTACATCAGTGAAGGTGCAAAATATGGAATTGGGTCATTCAGATTTGCATGTCCATGTGTCAAATTGGACTCAAGATTTACACAGGTCCTAAAACTTATGGTCTCTATGCTCTTGCAAAGTTTAAGTCCCATCCAATAACGAATTTGGGCACGGGGAGGTCAAAGGCCCCATTTTCACCCTATGCACCTCGTTACATACGTGAAGGTGCAAAATATGGAATGGGTCATTATTAGGATTTGCATGTCCATGTGTTTGATTGGGCTCACACTTTGCATAGGTCTTAAACCCTATCGTCTCCATGCTTTTGCAAAGTTTTAGTCTCATCCAATACCGAATGTGGGCACGGGGAGGACAAAGGTCCCATCATCACCCTATGCACCTCGTTACATCAGTGAAGGTGCAAAATATGGAATGGGTCATTAGGATTTTGATGTTCATGTGTCAGAATGGACTCAAACTTTGCACAGGTCTTAAACCCTATTTTCTCCATGCTCTTACAAAGTTTGAGTCCCATCCAACGCTGAATGTGGGCACGGGGAGGTCAAAGGGCCCATTTTCACCCTATGCACCTCGTTACATCAGTGAAGGTGCAAAATATGGAATGGGTCATTAGGATTTGTATGTCCATAAGTTGGATTGGGCTCAAACTTTGCACAGGTCTTAAACCCTATGGTCTCCATTCTCTTGCAAAGTTTGAGTCCCATTTGACACCAAATCTAGGCATGGGGAGGTCAAAGGGCTCATTTTCACCCTATGCACCTTGTTACATCAGTGAAGGTGCAAATTATGAAATGGGTCATTAGGATTTGCATGTCCATGTGTCAGATTCGGCTCAAAATTTGCACAAGTCTTGAACCATATGGTCTCCATGCTCTTGCAAAGTTTGAGTCCCATCCGACACCGAATGTGGGTGCGAGGAGGTCAAATGTCCCATTTTCACCCTATGCACCTTGTTACATACGTGAAGGTGCAAAATATGGTATGGGTCATTAGGATTTGTACGTCCATGTGTCAGATTGGGCTCAAACTTTGCACAAGTCTTAAACCCTATGGTGTCTATTCTCTTACAAATTTTTAGTCCCATCAGACACTGAATGTGGTTACGGGGAGGTCAAAGGTCCCATTTTCACCCTATGCACCTCGTTACATTAGTGAAGTTGAAAATATGGAATGGGTCAATAGTATTTTCATGTCCATGTGTCAGATTGGGCTCAAATGTTGCACAAGTCTTAAACCCTATGGTCTCCATGCTCTTGCATAGTTTGAGTCCGATCTGACACCAAATGTGGGCACGGGGAGGTCAAAGGTCCCATTTTTACCCTATGCACCTCATTACATCAGTGAAGGTGCAAAATATGGAATGGGTCATTAGGATTTGCATGTCCATGTGTCAGATTGGGATCAAACTTTGCATAGGTCTTAAACCCTATGGTCTCCATGCAAGGGAGGTCAAAGGTCCCAACCCTATGCACCTTGTTACATACGTGAAGGTGCAAAATATGGAATGGGTCAATAGGATTTGCATGTCCATGTGTCGGATTAGACTCAAAATGTGCACAGGTTCTAAACCCTATGGTCTCCATGCTCTTGCAAAGTTTGAGTCCCATGTAACACAGAATGTGGGCACGGGGAGGTCAAAGGGCCCATTTTACAAAGCTTGATTTGATATTATGTAGCTTAAGCTTGGAAGTTGGAGAGTTTTCTCTTTGATTCTTGCCTTACACTCTCATCAATGTAGTTTAGAGAATTTTCAGAGTAATGTTTGGCATAGTGATGTTTGAAGCTTCATTTCTCTTGAATATTTTGACTTTCAAAATTTCTTAGGTCATTCTCTTAGTTGGAAATTTGAAAAAGACTAGTGGACACATTTCTCAAAGGTGCTTGGTCCTTGCTTTGCCCCTTTGATCGTTTTTCCTCCTTTGTTTTTGCTATGTTGCCATTTGTCTTATTTGCGCCTTCCAACATCATGCTTTCTGAGATGTATAAAAATCCACCCAACATTTCTTGGATATAAAATTTTGTGTTTTTCCTTGCATTTCTGACATATATTGGTCTCGGCAATAAAGGATTATTTACACCTTGACCTTGAAGTGCATTTACAAAGACATTATATATAGCTAAGTACCCTTGCCCACTAATGTCAGCAGCATCACATGCCTGGAAAACTTAAGATGGGTCTACGGGATTCTCTAAGTCAGTTTTTGTAACCTCTTGTAATATTGCATGTAGCAATGCATGCCGATGAGGATCCCTAAGAATAGAAATGAATTCTTTCTTCTTAAGCATACTCTTTACGGTATAAAGTTTTTCAGATGAATCTCTTCCCAATAACCTTCATAAAATTTCTGCAAAAAGCATAATAACATTAGAAATATAAATGACTCATTTGTAAGTAATGCTTCATAACTAAAAAATAGTCCAAACATACTTACCTTGTAGCTTTCACTTTGCACTTCCTTCCTCCACGACCATATGCCAAGCTCTCCATTGGTTGCACAGGCTTGATCCTATGCTTGTAACCTAGAAGGGTTCTTTTTATTCTTTATAATCTCCTAGTCAATTTAGCAAGCTCTTGTTGGATGGACCAAGTCTTTTTCAACAATTTCTTCTTCTCATCTATTAATCTTGTGACTGTCTCTTGTGACCTTTCTTTTGCAATTTTAGAATTAACAACTTTTTTTTGTTCTTAGGTTAGTTTTTCTTGGAGGTTATGCATGTTATTTTTAAATATCTTTGTCTCTCCTTCCATTCTCAACAAGTGAACCTTGGCAAATTGTGCATTAGCATTGGAATGGCCAATGCGTTTACAATATCCTAGTAAGCCTTGAAAACCATTTCCTAAGTATTGAATCAAACTCGTCACATTTTTAAACATAGGTGGAGCTTTAACATAGGCCCCACGAGTGTGGTACCATCGGATTGATGCCTACTTTTGGCAAAATGGGTTCAGGAGGAGCCCATCTGATGCGAATTTGTATATCTATAGAGGAGGCAGGTGTATGATCGTGGTCCTTTATGTGGACGGCCTTGTCATAATAGGGAATCATGAAGAGAAGATCTCACAGACAAAGCATTTGCTAGGAAGAGAGTTTGAAATGACAGACTGATGCATTTCTATTTGGGGATTGAAGTTTGGCAAGAGCCCAAACAGATCTTCATTTCATAGCTGAAGTATGTTGGAGAGATACTGAAGGCATTTGGCATGGCTGAGTGCAAGACAGTTGGCACTCCTATGGAGGTTGACGTGAAGCTCTCAAACGAGGATTCATCACCACTGGTGGACGAAGCGAAGTACAGAAGCCTTGTGGGCAGTTTGATTTACTTGTGCAACACACGGTTGGACATCAATTTTGTGACTGGTGTACTAAGCAGGTTTTCCAATAAGCCCCGGGAGAACCATTGGAGGGTAGGGATGCGGGAGCTGAAATACATCAAAGTGGCATCACCTATACCAAGGGCAACACCTTGACCAGACTCTATGACTCAGATTGGGCAGGAGACATGGATAGCAGGAGATCAGTGACAGGTTATTGTTTCTCACTTGGATCTGGAGCTATGTCATGGGTCAGCAAGAAGCAACCCATAGTTGCTCTTTCTTCTACCGAGGCTGAGTACAAAAATCAGCATGTTTTGCATCTTGTGAGGCAATGTGGTTGAGGAGGATTTTAGGGGACATGGGTGCACTGCAGAACAAGCCTATGCAGTTATCATGTGACAATCAAAGTTGCATGGCAATTGCAAAGAACCCTGTGTTCCACACTCGCACAAAACACATTGAGATTCAATATCACTTTGTATGCGAGATCATCATGGATGGAGAGGTTGACTTGGTGTATTGTTCCACTATAGAGAATGCTGCAGACATCTTCATGAACTCTTGGAAGAGACTTGCTGGAGAGGCATCTTCATCGACTTGGCATTGGGCCGAAAAAGTAAGTTCACTTGCGGGTGGACATTAAGGGGGGGTGTTAGATATCAATGCTTCACTCTTGTGTAACTACACAGGAACCATCTAACTCTACTTGTAAGCCCCCCATATGAGGAGAAGGCATTTGTCAATGAGTAGCTCAGTTATCCGGTTTGGACACCAAATGGGGGCCATGTGTGGCCTGATGGCTGGACGGCTTCAGATAGAGTTGGCACACTACCAACTAGGCTACATGCAAGTGCGGGAAGGCATCCCATGATTGACCACACTGAGGGTAGATGGAGCATTTCCCGGGGCAGCCCACTCTCGAGCTACGGGGCCTGTTTGGAGCCCCAGATGATCTCAGATGGTCGAACAGTAACCGTAGGTTAGTTGCTTTAATCTGCACCACAGCTCTAACATGTGGTCAGTGGCCTATTTCGGGACCGACCTCCAGTCGATCGTTTTGGGCCAACTGGGTTAGTCTCCCAATTGGGTCTAACCGACTATGACTGGTGGCTATATAAGAGCAAGCCCGTGAAGCCCATCATCATCACTGGCTACAACAACCCTAATTCCTTAGCATCCAGCCTCCGTCCTCTACTGTTTCCAACATGCCATCGAAGCTTTGCACACAGGAGTGCACAGCTAGGAGGCAGCACCATCTATTGTATCAGTTTTATAGTAATCAAATTTTTGACTCTCCATACTATCTGCTTTTCTCTCTTGCATACGAGATCCTATTATCTGTTGAGAACAGATGTTGTATTGTTTTCTTATAGTGCAACAGGTTGTGTATACCCCCAACCTATTACATGTGCAATAGGTTGAGCGTATCCCCAACATGTTGCATGTGCAACAGGTTGGGGGTGCATATAACTTGTTGCACAAATTAAAAAATTTGATGATTTGTGCAATAGGTTGTGTGCATACATCCCCAACCTATTGCATGTGCAATAGGTTGAGTGTACCCCCTACCTGTTGCATATGTAACAAGTTGTGGGTATATAACATGTTGCATAAACCAAGAAATTTTGATGATTTGTACAACTTGTTGTATTCACCTCCAACCTGTTGCATGTGAAATAGGTTGTGTGCACCCCCAAATTTTTGCACAAAGCATCACATTTTCTTGATTTGTGCAATAGATGCATTCCCTCCCATTCCCCCCCATCCCACTCTCCCCCCCCTTCCACCTCTCCACTACCTCCCCCACTCCTTCCCCCTTCCACTGCCTCTCCCTCCGCCTCCTAACCTCTGGCTCCCACCAATAGACAACTATTATATGCCTTGTTCCAAACAAATGGTGTATATTATGTGGCATCCACTTAAGCGTGTATCTTATGTGGCATCCACTTAAGCGTGTATCTTATGTGGCATCCACGTAGAACACATGTGCATCCACAATATGTTACACAATCAAATTGTTTTGTTAGCCATAATTCCGGAACCATGTATTGTGATTGTGGTTAGGTGGGAAACTAGAGGGCTTGACGATGTTGCATACTATGAGGCCTAGAGGGTTCGGGTCTAGGGTCACGCCTAGGCCTAGACATTAATTAAGAGGTACAAAGGAGAGCCCATGAGGGGGCTAGAAGGGTAAGGTCCCTTGTGGGACACATGGCACCAAAAGAGGAGGCCACTTTGTAAGCATTGGGCTTGGGGGAGGTTTCCAAAGAGTGATCTTCAGCATGATGAAAAAGGAAAGGGTACTTACGAAAGGGACATCAATACGAAACCGTGGCTATGAGGAAATGAGCAGAAGCCCTCAGAATCAGGGGATGGCACTTTGGTATCAGAGCAAGTCATTTGATGGGCATCATTGATGAGGAAGGGGTTGCACGCACAGAGAGGAAAATTGGGAGTTCTACTCACCGCACGACAAACTATCAAGACACTGCCCATGGGCCATAGGAGCAAGATGAGCACTAGGTGATTTGTTCTCACTACGAAAGATATAGTTGCCCAGAGTCTGCCACAACCTGTAAGCGAAGTGCCTCATGATTTCACAGTAGCACAACAGTAGCCCGGGATGATAGAGACTCAGAGACAACGTGAACATCTAGACTCCATAGTTCAAACTCCAGCAGAATCGGCACGATAGCAAGTTCAAGACTTCTTGAAAGAAACAGGCTATCAGTTGTTGCAGCGGTATAGCCTTGGATTATTTTCAGAGTCAGAGCCACTTCTTACACCATAGTTGGGACTCGAGAGCATCTACTATCTTGTACCATTGTATGTGTGGCCGCACAACATTTGAATAAAAGCCTAGCTCTAGCCTTCAAGCTCCAACGCCGACTCCAGGCTTAGAGGTAGCAGGCTATTCGACATTTCAAAACTAGGAAGACCATGATATAGCACACGATTCTCTTGGGTGAAGGGCTACAAGAATAAAGGCATGAAAAGTGGTAGAATAGAGACTCCTACGTAGTAGCTTGATACATTTTTCAATGCCCAAGGATCTGTCTACAGAGCTATAGAGATACAATGCCATACAAAGGTTTTAAAACCTTTACTTAAAAAAAAAAGAAAGCCACATCCCTCAAGGTCATAGACCTTTGTAAAAGCCATGTCATCACAGTATTTATACCCCTCTCCATATGGTGTAGAGGTGGCTATCAGGATGCCTTGGATTTCCAAATCATGCATCTCGACTGAACAGCTGTAGTGCTTGGTCAAGAATGGCTGTATAGTCTTGGGCATAGCTTACAGAGGAGTTATCTTAATAACTCCATTATGTTTGAAAAATAGGGTAGAACATAGTATTAGATAAAGTGGGACGAAAGTTGCATTTTGGGAATTTCGAAATTGGGTGGATTTCATTAAAATTGGGAAAGGCTTCATTAAATTTGGGAAAATTTCCATTGATTGTGGGAATTTTACCAATAATATTTGGAATTCCAATGATTATGAAAAACTTCATTGGTTGTGAAACAGTTCATTGCGTATAAAAACCAGAACAAAGCATTTGTGGCAGAGTTTGAAAATCATGTATTTGGTGGTGTTAATAAACACCGTCTAGGGACAACATGTATATTTTACTTGAGGTGTTAATAAACACCAGTTGGTAGTGTTAACAAACACCATGCATAGTGAGTTCCACTAGAAACAAAGCAGTTGTTGGTGAAGGTCAGCTTCTGAAAATTGTCATATTAATAATATGCAAATACCCATTGACAAGATAACAACAATTGAGAAACATCACATGAGAACACACCTTACAATGGAAGTTTGGGAGATTAAGAGGGAGAAATTCGACACCATTTTCTATGCTCTGATACCAAGCAAGCTCTCCTATGCTTTGATACATACGCTCTGTGGAATCTTGATCTTCTTAGGTCTATTTATGGATTTTGATGTCCATGACGAGACAATTGCATCAATACACTCCCATACCTGTGGATCCAACCTATTCTCTACCCAATACTTGTTCCAGCAATCAACATAGGCATCTGCATCACTGAGTCCCTTTCTCTTAACTGATGGTGCCCAATACTGAATTAATAATTTCTTGAAATTAGGAGAAGTAGCATCCATCTCGGCACTTGATATGGCAACCCCAAGCCATATGGGGTATATAGGATCTGATGGCCTCACCAAGACGAAGTCACCTTGCTTAACATCCACCATTGGTCTAAACTCTTCCCTCGGCTTACCTTTTAGAGGCCCACAATAGTGATCATTCCATTCCTCATAGCCTTGGAAATCATTAATGCAAGCATCTATATCATCCTCCTCATCAAGAGATTGTGTTCTTGGCCAAAACTCTCTGTACACTCCCATCTCTGAGATGTTTTCCTGTTCGAGCTCACCAATCATGGTTTTCCAATAGTCTATCACTGGCCTAATGTAAGACTCATAGGATGCATTCTTTCCACTTGCACATTTCTCCCAAAACTTAATGTAATCCTTTATCCCTGATATTACTTGCAAGTGATCTCTCACAAATGCAACCATTGGCAATATATCCGGACAACCTGTTGGCAACAATGATCAACCCTCACTATCTTTCTTCCATAGATCAATTCCCCTTCAATGGGCATCCAATTCGGGGATTTTGGATCAATTCCCCCTTCAATGGGCATCCATAGATCAATTCCCCCTTCAATGGGCATCCAATTCGGGGATTTTGGATGAACCTTGTACTGCATCATTGGTATGTCACCTTGCATGTAAAATCGAAATTGTAATGGCTTTGCATGTCCAACTAGCATTTCTTGCCCATCATATAGGTAGCCATCTACATAATCCTTGAAGTTAGGAACCCGTGTAAGAACAAATGGTGCCGGTGAAGATGATGTACATTTTCTGAATGTATCCATCAGATGCGAGAAAGTGAATGTTTGTCCCACCCGCAAGCTCTCAGAAAACCTGTTGAACATTGCATCAATGTCCTCATGTGTGTGCCCTACCATCAAGAAGCCCAATTGAACTGTCTTGAAAATGCCCCTTGCTATAAGAAGAGTAGATTGACACTCCACTACTTCCAATGGGAGAATGGCATTGGTGCCCTTCTACCTTTGTGAAGCCAAAATTTTGAATTAGGACATTCCATTGGGAGAATGGCACTAGTGCCATTCCTCCTAGAATAGTAGGATAAACATTTGTACAGGTGGAGAATGGCAGTGGTGCCAATCTCTTATTATGCCCTAAGAAATGGCATTGAGAAGCCTAAATTCACATGTGCAGAGATCACATGGAATTGTGTCAATCTTTGTGGAGAATGCCACCAGTGGAGAATGGAAGTGGTGCCAATCTCACATGTGCATTAGCACTTTTGCCATTATCCTACTGCCATTCTCTGCTAGTGGCAATGTGCATGCTTCTATGTAGTGGAATGTCAATCTATAGGTTTAGTTTGTCTAGACAACCACTAGTGGAAAATGGCAGTGATGCCAAACTCATGGTGGCACCTACATAATGACACTGAGATCATCAGACTCACATGTGGATTGGAATCAGACACCACTCTCCTATGATGATTGGAATACCCCTGAAAACATGCACAAGAAATCCTAAACTCACATGTGCATTGGCACTTTTGCCATTATCCTATTGCAGCTAATAAAATTAGTGGAAATTCAATCTATAGGTTCATTTTGTCTAGACTACTACTAGCGAAGAATGGCACTGGTGCCAATCTCATGCTTGCAACTACATAATGACACTGAGATCATCAAACTCACATGTGGAATGGAATAGGACACCACTCTCCTATGATCACTGGAATACCCTCCTAGAATAGTAGGCTAAATATTTGTACAAGTGGAGAATGGCAGTGATGCCAATCTCTTATTAGGCCCTAAGAAATGGCATTGAGAAGCCTAAACTCACATGTGCAGAGATCATATGGAATTGTGTCAATCTCTGTGGAGAATGCCGCCAGTGGAGAATGGCAGTGGTGCCAATCTCATACCATGACCTGAAAACATATAAAGGAATCCTAAACTCACATGTGCATTCTTCTATGTAGGGATCACTGTCTTTGCTGTGTAGAGATCATATGGAATTGTGTCAATCTCTGAGATCATCAAACTCACATGTGGAATGGAATAGGACACCACTCTCCTATGATCATTGGAATACCCCTCCTAGAGTAGTAGGGTAAACATTTGTACAAGTGGAGAATGGCAGTGGTGCCAATCTCTTATTAGGCCCTAAGAAATGGCATTGAGAAGCCTAAACTCACATGTGCATTCTTCTATGTAGTGATCACTGTCTCCGTTGTGCAAAGATCATATGGAATTGTGTCAATCTCTATGGAGAATGCCACCAGTGGAGAATGGCAGTGGTACCAATCTCATACCATGACCTAAAAACATGCACAAGGAATCCTAAATGCACATGTGCATTCTTCTATGCAGTGATCACTGTCTCCGCTGTGTAGAGATCATATGGAATTGTGTCAATCTCTGAGATCATCATCACTCACATGTGGAATGGAATAGGACACCACTCTCCTATGATCACTGGAATACCCCACCTAGAATAGTAGGGTAAACATTTGTACAAGTGGAGAAAGGCATTAAAGCATTGAGAAGCCTAAACTCACATGTGCATTCTTCTACATTCTCCGCTAGTGGTAATGTGCATTCTTCTATGTAGTGTAATGTCAATCTATAGGTTTAGTTTGTCTAGACAACCACTAGTGGAAAATGGCAGTGATGCCAAACTCATGGTGGCACCTACATAATGACACTGAGATCATCAGACTCACATGTGGGTTGGAATCGGACACCACTCTCCTATGATGATTGGAATACCCCTCCTAGAATAGTAGGGTAAACATTTGTACAAGTGGAGAATGGCAGTGGTGCCAATCTCTTATTAGGGCCTAAGAAATGGCATTGAGAAGCCTAAAATCACATGTGCATCCTTCTATGTAGTCATCACTGTCTCCGCTGTGTAGAGATCATATGGAATTGTGTCAATCTCTTTTGAGAATGCCACTAGTTGAGAATGGCAGTGGTGCCAATCTCATACTATAACCTGAAAACATGCACAAGGAATCCTAAACTCACATGTGCATTGGCACTTTTGCCATTATCCTACTGCAGCCAATAAAATTAGTGGAATGTCAATCTATAGGTTTAGTCTGTCTAGACTACTACTAGCGGAGAATGGTAGTGGTGCCAATCTCATGCTTGCAACTACATGATGACATCGAGATCATCAAACTCACATGTGGAATGGAATAGGACACCACTCTCCTATGATCAATGGAATACCCCTCCTAGAATAGTAGGCTAAACATTTGTACAAGTGGAGAATGGCAGTGGTGCCAATCTCTTATTAGGCCCTAAGAAATGGCATTGAGAAGCCTAAACTCACATGTACAGAGATCATATGGAATCGTGTCAATCTCTGTGGATAATGCTACCAGTGGAGAATGACAGTGGTGCCAATCTCATAGCATGACCTGAAAACATATAAAGGAATCACATGTGCAGAGATCACATGGAATTGTGTCAATCTATGTGGAGAATGCCACTAGTGGAGAATGGTAGTGGTGCCAATCTCACATGTGCATTGGCACTTTTGCCATTATCCTACTGCCATTCTCCGCTAGTGGTAATGTGCATTCTTCTATGTAGTGGAATGTCAATCTATAGGTTTAGTTTGTCTAGACAACCACTAGTGGAAAATGGCAGTGATGCCAAACTCTTGGTGTTACCTACATAATGACACTGAGATCATCAGACTCACATGTGGGTTGGAATCGGACACCACTCTCCTATTATGATTGGAATACCCCTCCTAGAATAGTAGGGTAAACATTTGTGCAGGTAGAGAATGGCAGTGGTGCCAATCTATTATTAGGGCCTAAGAAATGGCATTGAGAAGCCTAAAATCACATGTGCATCCTTCTATGTAGTCATCACTGTCTCCGCTATGTAGAGATCATATGGAATTGTGTCAATCTCTTTGGAGAATGCCACCAGTTGAGAATGGCAGTGGTGCCAATCTCATACCATGACCTGAAAACATGCACAAGGAATCCTAAACTCACATGTGCATTGGCACTTTTGCCATTATCCTACTATAGCCAATAAAATTAGTGGAATGTCAATCTATAGGTTCAGTCTGTCTAGACTACTACTAGCGGAGAATGGTAGTGGTGCCAATCTCATGCTTGCAACTACATGATGACACTGAGATCATCAAACTCACATGTGAAATGGAATAGGACACCACTCTCCTATGATGATTGGAATACCCCTCCTAGAATAGTAGGGTAAACATTTGTACAAGTGGAGAATGGCAGTGGTGCCAGTCTCTTATTAGGCCCTAAGAAATGGCATTGAGAAGCCTAAACTCACATGTGCAGAGATCATATGGAATTGTGTCAATCTCTGTGGAGAATGCTACCAGTGGAGAATGACAGTGGTGCCAATCTCATACCATGACCTGAAAACATATAAAGGAATCCTAAAGTCACATGTGCATTCTTCTATGTAGTGATCACTGTCTCTGCTATGTAGAGATCATATGGAATTGTGTCAATCTCTGAGATCATTGGTGCTAATCTCATACCATGACCTGAAAACATGCACAAGGAATCCTATACTCACATGTGCATTCTTCTATGGAGTGATCATTGTCTCCGCTGTGTAGAGATCATATGGAATTGTGTCAATCTTTGAGATCATCAAACTCACATGTGGATTCGAATCAGACACCACTCTCCTATGATCACTGGAATACCCCTCCTAGAATAGTAGGGTAGAGATTTGTACAAGTGGAGAATGGCAGTGGTGCCAATCTCTTATTAGGCCCTAATAAATGGCATTGAGAAGCCTAAACTCACATGTGCATTCTCTTATGTAGTGATCACTGTCTCCGCTGTGTAGAGATAATATGGAATTGTGTCAATCTCTTATTTGGCCTTGGAATGTTAATCTATAGTTTAGTTTGTCTAGACAACCACTAGTGGAGAATGGCAGTGATGCCAAACTCATGGTGGCACCTACATAATGATACTGAGATCATCATACTCACATGTGGATTGGAATTGGACACCACTCTTCTATGATCATTGGAATACCCCTCCTAGAATAGTAGGGTAAACATTTGTACAAGAGAATGGTAGTGGTGCCAATCTCTTATTAGGCCCTAAGAAAAGGCATTGAGAAGCCTAAACTCACATGTGCATTCTTCTATGTAGTGGTCACTGTCTCCGCTATGTAGAGATCATATGGAATTGTGTTAATCTCTGTGGAGAATGCAACAGTGGAGAATGGTACTGGTGCCAATCTCATACCATGACCTGAAAAAATGCACAAGGAATCCTAAACTCACATGTGCATTCTTTTATGTAGTGATCACTGTCTCCGCTGTGGAGAGATCATATGGAATTGTGTCAATCTCTGAGATCATCAAACTGACATGTGGATTGGAATCGGACACCACTCTCCTATGATCACTGGAATACCCCTCCTAGTATAGTAGGGTAAACATTTGTACAAGTGAAGAATGGCAGTGGTGCCTATCTCTTATTAGGCCCTAAGAAATGTCATTGAGAAGCCTAAACTCACATGTGCAGAGATCATATGGAATTGTGCCAATCTCTGTGGAGAATGCCACCAGTGGAGAATGGCAGTGGTGCCAATCTCATACCATGACCTGAAAACATGCACAAGGAATCCTACTACCATTCTCTGCTAGTGGTAATGTGCATTCTTCTATGTAGTGATCACTCTCTCCGCTGTGTAGGGATCATATGGATTTGTGCCAATCTCAATGGAGGATGCCACCAAAGGAGAATGGCAGTGGTGCCAATCTCATACCATGACCTGAAAACATGTAGAAGGAATCCTAAACTCACATGTGCATTGGCACTTTTGCCATTATCCTACTACCATTCTCCGCTAGTGGTAATGTGCATCCTTCAATGTAGTGGAATGTCAATCTATAGGTTCAGTTTGTCTAGATTACCACTAGCGGAGAATGGCAGTGATGCCAATCTCATGCTTGCAACTACACTATGACACTGAGATCATCAAACTCGCATGTGGAATGGAATAGGACACCACTCTCCTATGATTACTCGAATACCCCTCCTAGAATACTAGGGTAAACATTTGTACAAGTGGAGAATGGCAGTGGTGCCAGTCTCTTATTAGGCCCTAAGAAATGGCATTGAGAAGCCTAAATTCACATGTACAGAGATCACATGGAATTGTGTCAATCTATGTGGAGAATGCCACTAGTGGAGAATGGCAGTGGTGCCAATCTCACATGTGCATTGGCACTTTTGCCATTATCCTACTGCCATTCTCCGCTAGTGGTAATGTGCATTCTTCTATGTAGTGGAATGTCAATCTATAGGTTTATTTTGTCTAGACAACCACTAGTGGAAAATGGCAGTGATGCCAAACTCATGGTGGCACCTACATAATGACACTGAGATCATCAGACTCACATGTGGGTTGGAATCGGACACCACTCTCCTATGATAATTGGAATACCCCTCCTAGAATAGTAGGGTAAACATTTGTACAAGTGGAGAATGGCAGTGGTGCCAATCTCTTATTAGGGCCTAAGAAATGGCATTGAGAAGCCTAAAATCACATGTGCATCCTTCTATGTAGTCATCACTGTCTCCGCTGTGTAGAGATCATATGGAATTGTGTCAATCTCTTTGGAGAATGCCACCTGTGGAGAATGGCAGTGGTGCCAATCTCATACCATGACCTGAAAACATGCACAAGGAATCCTAAACTCACATGTGCATTGGCACTTTTGCCATTATCCTACTGCAGCCAATAAAATTAGTGGAATGTCAATCAATAGGTTCAGTCTGTCTAGACTACTACTAGCAGAGAATGGCAGTGGTGCCAATCTCATGTTTGCAACTACATGATGACACTGAGATCATCAAACTCACATGTGGAATGGAAGAGGACACCACTCTCCTTTGATCACTGGAATACCCCTCCTAGAATAGTAGGATAAACATTTGTACAAGTGGAGAATGGCAGTGGTGCCAATCTCTTATTAGGCCCTAAGAAATGGCATTGAGAAGCCTAAACTCACATGTGCAGAGATCATATGGAATTGTGTCAATCTCTTTGGAGGATGCCACCAGTGGAGAATGGCAGTGGTGCCAATCTCATACCATGACCTGAAAACATGCACAAGGAATCCTATACTCACATGTGCATTCTTCTATGTAGTGATCACTATCTCTGCTGTGTAGAGATCATATGGAATTGTGTCAATCTCTGAGATCATCAGACTCACATGTGGAATGGAATAGGACACCACTCTCCTATGATCACTGGAATACCCCTCCTAGAATAGTAGGGTGAACATTTGTACAAGCTGAGAATGGCAGTGGTGCCAATCTCTTATTAGGCCCTAAGAAATGGCATTGAGAAGCCTAAACTCACATGAGTGATCACTGTCTCTACTGTGCAGAGTGTTGAGATATCAAGCTCTATCCCCGACATATCTCCTGGATGACTATCATTTATGTCACCGTCTATGTTAGTTGTACTCGTGGTGTAGTTAGACTACCACGTATGTTTTGGTTTGGGTTCACATATGAACCACGTATTCTAGGTTTTGACATATAGGGTATTTCCCTCTTCTATTGTATCGTTGTTGTGTGCAAAAGTGAAGAAAGGCTTCACCCTCCAACCTTGTGTCCTCTCTCTTTTGTGTGTTGTGAAGAAAGCTGAACTTGAGTCTCCTATCTCTCTCCCTCTTTCTTTACATGGTATCAGAGCCTTGTTCGTGGTAAGGAGCTCAAGAAAGAAAGCCAAGTTTGTGGTGTCCTGGTAAGAGGACTAGTGTTGCTTTCCTACTTCGAGTTTGGGAGCAAATCTTTGCAGGTAGCACAGCCAGAAGTGCAGGAGTGCACTGCTTCAGATTGAGAGGCCCTTCGCGGTGCGGCGAGAGCGCACTTTATTTTTTTGATTTGAGGCCGTTTCGGGGCCCGTTTTGAGGGCGGAAGTTCTTCGCAGGCACTCAGAAAAAGGCCCTGTTTTTGCTGTGCGACCACTGCGCGCGGCCAGTCGGTGGAAAGGTGCCACAGAAACTGCGTCGTATGCCTTGCAGCAAAGCAACTATGCATCATCAAGTGGGCATGGTGACGACAGAAATGAGCACCTTTTTGTGATGCAGCATATGGTTAACTCCATGTCAGGAGATGCTGCAGCTTGCAATGATGTTTGGTATGTTGATTCAGGTGCCTCTAACCACATGACCAGTCATGGTGAGTGGTTTCATGATGTCAGAAATTTGGATAAGCCAGGTTATGTTGAAACAGGTGATGATACTGCGCACCCAATTACGCAGGTTGGTAAAGTGCCATTGGCTATGCAGGATGGCAAAACAAAGTACTTGGCAGATGTACTTCATGTTCCAAAAATCACTAAGAACCTGGTTTCAGTTGGCCAGATGGTTGAGCAAGGTCTGCAGGTTAGATTTAATCCTGATGGATGCTTCGTTGAAGACCTGAAAAATAAATGCCGCTTGGTTGCGAAAGGCAACAAAAATGGAAGAATGTTCACCTTGGATGTTGATATGCCTGAGGTGAAAGCTACTATGTTTGCGCATGGGAGAGGTGTCATTGCAGATATTGAGATATGGCACAAGCGCATTGGGCATGTGAATATACAAAGGCTGAAATCTATGCAAACGAAAAACATTGTTGCAGGTTTGCCTAAATTCAGAGTTGAGGGAATGCAAAAGGTATGTGAAGCATGCCAAATGGGTAAGCAGGCCAGACATGCATTTCCCAAAAATGCTAAGGTGAGCAAAAGACCTTTGGAAGTGATCCATTCAGATGTTTGGACAACCAAAGCTGCTTCTATTGGTGGATGCCATTATTATGTGACGTTTATTGATGACTACACTAGGAAGGTGTGGATTTATTTTATGAAGCACAAAAGTGAAGTGTTCAGCCACTTCAAGGCCTTTAAGGCCATGGTTGAAAAAGAGAAAGGTGTGCATATTAAAGTGCTAAGATCTGATGGAGGGGGAGAGTACTTTTCAGAAGAATTTTGTGAATATCTGAAAGAACAGGGAATTCAAAGGAAGTACTCATGCAGGTCTACCCCTCAGCAAAATGGGGTTGCAGAAAGGAAGAACAGGCATATTGCAGAAGTAGGACGGGCGATCCTAAATGAGAAAAACATGCCTGATTATTTTTGGGCTGAAGCAGTAGCAACTGCTGTTTATATTATGAACAGAACCCCCACTGCAGCTGTCCATGGCATGACGCCTGAAGAAATGTATACAGGCCAAAAACCAGATATTTCTCACTTGAAGGTATTTGGTTGCATAGCTTATGTTCATGTTCCTGATGAGAAGAGAACAAAGCTCGATCCAAAGGCAGAAAAATGCATCTTTATTGGATATGCTCAGCACCAGAAAGGGTATCGCTGTTATAACCCTTCCACCCGCAAAATGCAGGTGAGCAGAGATGTTGTTTTTGATGAAATGAGCAGCTGGTATGCACCAACTGTTATGGTAGGAGATGCAGATGCAGGAAATGGGAATGCTGCAATAAATGCAGAGCAGCAATCTCAAGCCTTGAGTGGACCCAGAGAGTCCTCTACTAGTGGATCTAATGCATGGACAGGGAGATTGAGATCTAGTGAATCGTCACATGGCAGTCCTGATAGTGTTGTGCAGGTATCACATAAGGGAAAAGAAAAAGTGGACCATGCTCCAGTGTTTGATGTGTCTGCTGGTAGCTCTCATGTTGATGGAGAGTCAAGCGGCTCTGAAATGAGTCTTGATGAGGAACTTGGGATTCCTTCTGTTGTTACACCTGGTGCAAGGAAAAGCAGGCATGATTTAAAGACTCCTGCAACTGATCCAGTTGTATGGAGGTCCACTCGTATTAAGTATCCAGTTGACAGGCTGAGATATGATGGGTATACAGCACATCACTATGCTTATATGGTCAAGGTTCTAGAAGAGCCAGAGCCCACATGTTTTGAGGATGCAGCAGGGCATAAAAATTGGGAAGCAGCTATGGATGAAGAGATGGCTGCCTTGGATGCAAACCACACTTGGGATTTGATGCCTTTGCCTCATGATAAGAAGGCTATTGGCTGCAAGTGGGTTTACAAAGTAAAGCACAATGCTGATGGGTCTGTTAGCAGGTACAAGGCAAGATTGGTTGCCAAAGGTTTTGCACAGACATATGGAATTGACTATGAGGAAACTTTCAGCCCAGTTGCAAGGATGGCAACCGTGAGAGCAGTAATTGCTATGGCTGCTGCAAAGGGATGGTCTTTGCATCAGATGGATGTGAAAAATGCCTTCTTGCATGGTGACTTGCAAGAAGAGGTTTATATGATGCAGCCAGAAGGTTATGAGGATAATGCACACCCCGATTTTGTATGCAGGTTGCGCAAAGCCTTGTATGGCTTAAAACAGGCGCCGAGGGCATGGTCAGACAAGATAAGGCAATATCTTGTCACTATTGGATTTCAGATTTCCAATTCAGATTTTTCACTTTATGTGAAAAGGACAAACAGAGGGATTGTGCTTATAGTCATCTATGTTGATGACTTGATTATTACAGGTGATAGTGATGCAGACATTAATGAAGTGAAGCTGCTGTTGAAGCAAAAATTTGAGATGAAGGATTTGGGAGAGCTGCGTTACTTCTTGGGCATTGAGGTTATTAGATCCCCGAGTGGGATATGGCTGTTGCAAAGGCAATACGGTTTGGACATGCTGTCCAAATATGGGATGACAGGCTGTAAGCCTATTTCTGTTCCATTGGAGCAGAATGTGAAGCTCAATGCAGAAACAGGTGAGCTTCTTGAAGATATTACTATGTACAGGCGCATAGTAGGTAGCTTGATTTACATGACTATAACCAGACCAGATTTGAGCTATGCTGTGGGGCTGGTGAGTCAGTTTATGCAGGCACCGAGGAAGCCACATTTGGATGCGGCTAGGCGCATACTGCGGTATGTGAAGTCCACATTGCATTATGGACTGTTTTATGAAGCTGGCTGTGCATTACAGGTACATGGATACACAGATGCTGACTGGGCTGGTAGTGTCTCAGACAGGAGATCTACTAGTGGTTTTATGTTTTCCCTTGGGAGTGGTGCCATCAGTTGGAGCAGCAAGAAGCAGCCAACAGTTGCCTTGTCGAGCACAGAGGCTGAGTACAGGGGTGCAGCAATGGCTGCATGTGAGGTAGCTTGGTTACGGAAGCTACTTGCAGATATGGGACAGTCAGTTCATGCAGCAGTTGTCATTCATTGTGACAACATTAGCAGCATCATGCTTGCTAATAACCCAGTTTATCATGCTAGAACGAAGCACATTGAGGTGCATTATCACTTTGTGAGAGAGAAGGTTCTAGCTGGTGAGATTGATCTTGTCTATGTCAGCACTGAGGAGCAGGTGGCTGATATCTTTACAAAGGCATTGGGTACCGAGAAGCTTCGCAGATTTAGGAGCTTGCTTGGTGTACGTGAGATGGATTTGAGCTTGAGGGGGAGTGTTGAGATATCAAGCTCTATCCCCGACATATCTCTTGGATGACTATCATTTATGTCACCGTCTATGTTAGTTGTACTCGTGGTGTAGTTAGACTACCACGTATGTTTTGGTTTGGGTTCACATATGAACCACGTATTCTAGGTTTTGACATATAGGGTATTTCCCTCTTCTATTGTATCGTTGTTGTGTGCAAAAGTGAAGAAAGGCTTCACCCTCCAACCTTGTGTCCTCTCTCTTTTGTGTGTTGTGAAGAAAGCTGAACTTGAGTCTCCTATCTCTCTCCCTCTTTCTTTACACAGAGATCATATAAAATTGTGTCAATCTCTGTGGAGAATGCCACCAGTGGAGAATGGCAGTGCTGCCAATCTCATATCATGACCTGAAAACATGCACAAGGAATCCTAAACTCACATGTGCCTTAGCACTACCACTAATGGAGAATGGCAGTGATGCCAATCTCATGCTGGCAACTACATAATGACAATGAGATCATCAAACTCACACTACATCCAATAAATAATCCTACTACAGCCAATAAATATAGTGGAATGTCAACCTACAGGTTTAGTTTGTCTAGATTACCACTAGTGGAGAATGGCAATGATGCCAATCTCATGCTGGCAAATACATAATGACACTGAGACCATCAAACTCACATGTGCATTCTTCTATGTAGTGATCACTGTCTCTACTGTGTAGATATCATATGGAATTGTGTCAATCTCTGTGGAGAATGCCACCAGTGGAGAATGGTAGCATACCAAGACCTTAAAAATGGCATAAGGAATCCTAAACTCACATGTGCATTGGCACTTTTGCAATTATACTACTACAACTAATAAAATTTGTGGAATGTCAATATACAAGTTTAGTTTATCTAGACTGCCACCAGTGGAGAATGGAAGTGATGCCAATCCCATGCAGATAACTACATATTGACACTGAGATCCTCAAACTCACATGTGGATTGGAATCGGGCACCATTATCCTATGATCCTTGGAATACCCCTCTCAAAATATTAGGGTAAACATTTGTACAAGCGGAGAATGGCAGTGGTGCCAATCTCTTATTGGGCCCTAGACAATGGCATTGTGAAGCCTAAACTTAGAATAGTAGGGTAAACATTTGTACAAGTGGAGAATGGCAGTGGTGCCAATCTCTTATTAGGCCCTAAGAAATGGCATTGGGAAGCCTAAACTCACATGTGCATTGGCACAAGGAATCCTAAACTCACATGTGCATTGGCACTTTTGCCATTATCCCACTGCCATTCTTCGCTAGTGGTAATGTGCATTCTTCTATGTAGTGATCACTGTCTCTGCTGTGTAGAGATCATATAGAATTGTATCAATCTCTATGGAGAATGCCACCAGTGGAGAATGGTAGCGGTGCCAATCTCATACCATGACCTGAAAACATGCACAAGGAATCCTAAACTCACATGTGCATTGGCACTTTTGCCATTATCCTACTCCGGCCAATAAAATTAGTGGAATGTCAATATATAGGTTTAGTTTGTCTAGATTACCACTAGCGGAGAATGGCAGTGATGCCAACTCATGCTGGCCCTAAGAAATGGCATTGAGAAGCCTAAACTCACATGTGCATTCTTCTATGTAGTGATCACTGTCTCCGCTGTGTAGAGATCATATGGAATTGTGTCAATCTCTTATTAGGCCTTGGAATGTCAATCTATAGGTTTAGTTTGTCTAGACTACCACTAGTGGACAATGGCAGTGATGCCAAAATCATGGTGGCACCTACATAATGACACTGAGATCATCAGACTCACATGTGGATTGGAATCGGACACCACTCTCCTATGATCACTGGAATACCCCTCCTAGGATAGTAGGGAAACATTTGTACAAGTGGAGAATGGCAGTGGTGCCAATCTCTTATTAGGCCCTAAGAAATGGCATTGAGAAGCCTAAACTCACATGTGCATTCTTCTATGTAGTGATCACTGTCTCCGCTGTGTAGAGATCATATGGAATTGTGTCAATCTCTATGGAGAATGCCACCAATGGAGAATGGCAGTGGTGCCAATCTCATACCATGACCTGAAAACATGCACAAGGAATCCTAAACTCACAGGTGCATTGGCACTTTTGCCATTATCCTACTGCAGCCAATAAAATTAGTGGAATGTCAATCTATAGGTTCAGTTTGTCTAGACTACCACTAGCGGAGAATGGCAGTGATGCCAATCTCATGCTGGCAACTACATAATGACACTGAGATCATCAAACTCACATGTGGATTGGAATCAAACACCACTCTCCTATGATCATTGGAATACCCCTCCTAGAATAGTAGGGTAAACATCTGTACAAGTGGATAATGGCAGTGGTGCCAATCTCTTATTAGGCCCTAAGAAATGGCATTGAGAAGCCTGTGTCAATCTCTGTGGAGAATGCCACCAGTGGAGAATGGCAGTGGTGCCAATCTCATACCATGACCTGAAAACATGCACAAGGAATGCTAAACTCACATGTGCATTCTTCTATGTAGTGTTCACTATCTCCGTTGTGTAGAGATCATATGGAATTGTGTCAATCTATGTGGAGATTGATATTGTGTATATTTGCTTGCTGTGTTGGTGTAGTTTTTCATAATGCATATATAAGTTGCTTCGCCTTGGTTATTTTGTTAATAGAAGTTGCATTGTGGTTATAATATTTCCTGCTACAGTTATGATTTTCTATTATACATTTCATTGTGTCCTTGGTTCTTTTGTTAACAGAACATTGCAAGAATGGCTAGCAAGGGAAAGAGAAAGGTTCGAGAGGCTCTGTGGCTTGATGGAGACCGTTGCCACTCCGTCACAGTATGTATTGCTATCATTTATGACAATGACAGAGATGGTAAATCTCAAGGAAGCAATGATAGAGGCTCGATTTTGGCATGGAAGGTTTGTGGGTGTTATCCATGAATCGGATAGTGCGCAAAAGGGTTTGTCTGAGACCTTCTGTTTTTTGTCATTTGTCAGCTCACATGATGGGTTTGATGGATTTGAGCACATGTTAGAAATCACAAGGCCATACACAAATTGAGGACAATATTCTTTATTCTGATGAGGGCGATGAGTATGGAAAAGAGGCGGTTGTGAAGCATGGCATCATCAAGGAGTGCATCAGGTGCTATTGTAGTAGGGAACATGAAGTTGTTGTTGACGTCTTTACTAATGGATGTGTGGCATTACAAGCATTGTCAAGCAAAAGAAAAGTAATCTCGCTGGTGAAGACATCCCAACAGGCGACAGAGGTCGAGGCTATGTGTGTGGCACATGCATCAAATAATCCCCATATTAAGATTTGGTCTAGCATTGAGAGGCCTCTTGAGACACATAGAGCTGATTCACCTATCGATGAAGGAATTAAAGAGGGTGAGCATCACATTGAAGACTTGCGACCTTTAACTGAAGCAGATCTTGAAGCTATCCCAAAGATTACATTGGAAGATTTGGAGCAAGGTCTTTAGCTACTCATTTATGCCTTGTGTATTCAGTTTCAAAATAATATGACTTTTATGGATTTTCTCGATTGCACATACTCTCATCATATTAAAGATATTAAACATTAGGTATGATAAAATTGTGTGACATAATGACATGGGGAATGGTACTAGTGTCATTCTCCCTATGTCGGGTTATACGTAAGAGGTACTATTAACATTTTATGCGACCTCATATGGAGAATGGCACTAGTGCCATTCTCTCTTTGTGGTTATGTAGAAATGGTAATACTGTTATGTTCCTTTCTTTAATCTATGTTAGTTGAAAGCATTACAGAGATTAAAAATTGTATAATATTAACTATGCTACCAAAGTTTTGATTTGGGTGCTTTCTACAAATCTATTGGTGGACCAAAGTAATACAGTATCTATGCTTTCAAATCATGCATTGTATCTTTTGGGACATGGGGGGAGGCACTAGTAGTATTCTCTCCTCCCAATGAGGGTATAGAGAAAGGCACTAGTGGCATTCTCCATAACCTTATATGTAAAATGGCACTAGCACCACCCCAAGAGAAGAATGGCACTATTGCCATTCTCTCTATGAGTTCAGAGAGAAAGGTTGCACTATTTGCATTCTCTTGACCTTTAGAGAGATTGGCACTTTTGCCATTCCCCAAAAATACAATGGAATCAGTGAACGACGATGGATAATGTTCATACTTTATTGTTATTTATTAGTTTCATATGCTTTTGTGCTTCGACATTGTTGAATACACTCTAAAGAATCAAAATATTTCTATATTCCTCAACTTTCACAGGGACCAATGATGCATGGAAGGATGTGGAGACATCAAATGTAGAGGACAACATACCACCCAAAATGGGGACTATCAATTACGCGATGGATACAGGAGGTATAGAAGAAAACATAACCCCAAAAATGGAGAAAATTGCAAGGAATATCACGAATCCTATACTTTTAGAAGAGAACATGGATGAACGTACTGTCTCAACATTGGGGACAAAACTAGATAATCTTATTACTGTTGCAAACATGTATGAAATCATAGCACCTGACAATTTAGATGAGAGTCAGAAGCCAGCAACTTCAAGGAGAATTTGGATCTATATCCACATACAATTTCTTTGGATATGCCACGATTAACAATCATATTAGACTTGAATGGCCTGTTATTAAGTCGCTGCCTATTCAAGTCTCCAAAACATCCGTCTATTATGCATGGCAAAAATAGTTATATGGTTGTTCGTCCTGGGTGCATAGAATTTCTTAAAATCTTGCTACAAAGATTTAATGTAGGTATCTAGTCAACTGCGATGGAGCATAACGTACTTGATATGGTAGGAAAGCTGCAAAATTATGCAAATGAGAGCCTCCCTTTCTTTGTTATATGGTCTCAGCAAGGATGCTACACTTACAGTAAGATGAGGATAAATAGGCCTGACAAGGTTGGTGTTGAGGCAATGTTCAAACCCTTAGCAAAAATCTCAAAGGCATTTGGATGTGATCCTAGAAGGACAATCCTTGTTGATGACTCCCCATACAAGGCTTGCATTAGCCCTCCATCAAATTGCATATTTCCTTCAACGTTTGATGTACAAGACAAGGATGATAATATTCTACTGAGAGAGTTGATGCTGTACTTACTACAACTCGATGAGACTAAAGATGTGCGCAGCATGATTGAGACAAATCGGTATGGACAATTGTGATGGAGGGGCATAAGGATTTCGACCTTGTCCAAAAAGTAATTGATGAATGGAGGGAGGAAAATCATGCATGGTCAAGAATGGAATATAAAACAAGAAATCTTCCTCTTGCAGATCAACTAAGAGAGAGGGATATAGGTGGTAGGGCAACCCATGGTGGTGATGGCCAGGTGCCTAAACTCAATGCATCCCAAAAGAGACTTTTAAGGAATGCTCCGCAACTCTCTAGCATGAATGCGATGCAGGTTTCTCAATTGGCTATAGACCTAGGGTACAAAGGTCACTATATCAAGAAATACATTGCTAAGGGCTACATAAACTGACTACAGAATGCGTATTTTTCATGAAGGTACATATGTTAAAGTGTTTTTTGATTTTATCTCAATATATGTAACTGTTGTAGTAGCTAATTGAATTTGTCTTTTGTGATGTAGATTGATATACGTTCAAATTAAGCTTGAGTAGGTACATGCCAGAACGAGATCCATTTGGACCACCAAAGTTACCTGTTCCTATCAACGAAGTGTTTTGGATAAAAAATGTGGCTTTCGAGGTGCATGAGTCAACCATTACAGGTGTTGGCTTGGGCTTGTTTGTGCATGGCTCCATCAAGAGAGGGACTACTATTCTCCATTATGGAGGTGACAAGTACTCCTACAGAGACTGGAAGGAATTATGTAGAGTTCATCCAAGGCTAAAGAAGTACTCTATCCAAGAGGACCCTACTGTCCCTATGAAGGATATGGTGCATATTGTTGGTGATGTTCAATATGGCAATGTGGCAGGATTTATTAACAGCAATAGAAATACCAATGTAAAACCAATTGTTTGTTATGTATTTTCCCCTGATGTTCCACCTTGGTATGACCCCATGATGAACATAGATATTGCAGAATATGGTCACATTTGTATTGAATCCATAGATGATATACATGCAGGAGAGGAGCTATTTGCAGACTATGAGTTTTGAATAACAACATTGTATTTCTTTATACAATCATTACTTATGGGAATTACTACTTTCTTGCCAACTATGTAAATTGGTGCGTAATTGTTGTGTGTGAATAATATGCAAACATGTTCATAATTACATTCATAATGTATTTAGAAGGAGTGTCTCTCATGCCATTCTTTCCGTGCCATTCTCTTTGGGGCTAGAAATTGAGAGTTTCTTTGGAATCATGATTTATTTCAGGGATTTCAATGGTGTATCAACAAGTTGTTATGTTTTCATCCTAAAGTGTACTTTTTTACTTTGCAATGAGCAATCAACATGACATGTAAAGTTATCATTTTACAGTAATGCTAGTCAGTCCAAACTTGAAAGTGCACAATAAATTATTGTCATTGCCACCTAAATTACATCAAATGCTTGTCATTGCCCATTGATTTTCCATCAACTACATATCTTGCATTCATTCTCCTCAACTACATATCTTGATTTTCCATCAACTACATATCTTACTAAGTTAAAGAGCCTGTGCATTTTCATTGCAATACTCATGGTACACTCTACATTTTTTAAATGGTGTTTTGGAGATTTTCAAATGAGAATGCTCACAACAAAAGCGAGTCTCAATATCAATGGAAATTCCAGAGACTCGCTATTATGAAGGTGTTTTTGAACATCACTATGGCTCACAAGATGAATCTAACTCAAATGGGTTTCAAAGTTTATTATTTTTTTGATGATAATGTAGTTTAGACACTGATATTCTATTTATTATTTGAGAATGTAGTTGATATTTCACGCTTCATGAATGGCTATATAGTCTATTTTCACATATTTCTCCTGTTTTTTCATTGAGGGGAGCTACAATTTCTTCCAAAACTGCCATTCTGGGAATTGGGTTTTTCTCGAATTGGGAATTGGAAATGGCATTGAGAAGCCTAGACTCACATGCTCATTCTTCTATGTAGTGATCACTGTCTCCACTGTGTAGAGATCATATGGAATTGTGTCAATCTCTGTGGAGAATGCCACCAGTGGAGAATGGTAGTGGTGCCAATCTCATAACATGACCTGCAGACATGCACAAGGAATCTTAAACTCACATGTGCATTCTTCTATGTAGAGATCACTGTCTCCGCTATGTAGAGATCATATGGAATTGTGTCAATCTCTGAGTTCATCAAACTCACATGTGGATTGGAATCGGATACCACTCTCCTATGATCATTGGAATACCCCTCCTAGAATAGTAGGGTGAGCATTTGTACAAGTGGAGAATGGCAGTGGTGCCAATCTCTTATTAGGCCCTAAGAAATGGCATTGAGAAGCCTAAACTCACATGCTCATTCTTCTATGTAGTGATCACTGTCTCCGCTGTGTAGAGATCATATGGAATTGTGTCAATCTCTTATTAGGCCTTGGAATGTCAATCTATAGGTTTAGTTTGTCTAGACAACCACTAGTGGAGAATGGCAGTGATGCCAAACTCATGGTGGCACCTACATAATGATACTGAGATCATCAGACTCACATGTGGATTGGAATCGGACATTGGAATCGGACACCACTCTACTATGATCATTGGAATACCCCTCCTAGAATAATAGGGTAAACATTTGTACAAGAGAATGGTAGTGGTGCCAATCTCTTATTAGGCCCTAAGAAATGGCATAGAGAAGCCTAAACTCACATGTGCATTCTTCTATGTAGTGGTCACTGTCTCCGCTGTGTAGAGATCATATGGAATTGTGTTAATCTCTGTGGAGAATGCCAACAGTGGAGAATGGTAGTGGTGCCAATCTCATACCATGACCTGAAAACATGCACAAGGAATCATAAACTCACATGTGGATTGGCAGTTTTGCCATTATAGAATGCCACCAGTGGAGAATGGCAGTGGTGCACAAGGAATCCTAAACTCACATGTGCATTCTTTTATGTAGTGATCACTGTCTCCGCTGTATAGAGATCATATGGAATTGTCTCAATCTCTGAGATCATCAAACTCACATGTGGACTAGAATCGGACACCACTCTCCTATGATCACTGGAATACCCCTCCTAGAATAGTAGGGTAAACATTTGTACAAGTGAAGAATGGCAGTGGTGCCAATCTCTTATTAGGCCCTAAGAAATGTCATTGAGAAGTTTAAACTCACATGTGCAGAGATCATATGGAATTGTGCCAATCTCTGTGGAGAATGCCACCAGTGGAGAATGGCAGTGGTGCCAATCTCATACCATGACCTGAAAACATGCACAAGGAATCCTAAACTCACATGTGCATTGGCACTTTTGCCATTATCCTACTGCCATTCTCCACTAGTGGTTGAGAATTTCTTTGGAATCATGATTTATTTCAGGGATTTCAATGGTGTATCAACAAGTTGTTGTGTTTTCATCCTAAAGTGTACTTTTTTACTTTGCAATGAGTAATCAACATGACATGTAAAGTTATCGTTTTACAGTAATGCTAATCAGTCCAAACATTGAAAGTGCACAATAAATTATTGTCATTGCCACCTAAATTACATCAAATGCTTGTCATTGCCCATTGATTTTCCATCAACTACATATCTTGCATTCATTCTCCTCAACTACATATCTTGATTTTCCATCAACTACATATCTTACTAAGTTAAAGAGCCTGTGCATTTTCATTGCAATATTCATGGTTATTAATTACACTCTACATTTTTTAAATGGTGTTTTGGAGATTTTCAAATGAGAATGCTCACAACAAAAGCGAGTCTCAATATCAATGGAAATTCCAGAGACTCGCTATTATGAAGGTGTTTTTGAACATCACTATGGCTCACGAGATGAATCTAACTCAAATGGGTTTCAAAGTTTATTATTTTTTGATGATAACGTAGTTTAGACACTGATATTCTATTTATTATTTGAGAATGTAGTTGATATTTCACACTTCATGAATGGCTATCTAGTCTATTTTCACATATTTCTCCTGTTTTTTCATTGAGGGGAGCTACAATTTCTTCCAAAACTGCCATTCTGGGAATTGGGTTTTTCCCGAATTATCTAATACGATCTTGTAGAGTCTTCCAGATTCAAGGAGAGCATGATGTGCCTAACTCTCCTCTTATTTGTTCAATGGAATTGGAACGACTACTACACCAAGAAGAATGTGAGGTATATCTTTGTGAACTTACTTTTATTGTGGTGATTTTATGTCTTCTACATCGGAAAGAAGTAATGTTGTTTTTGATAATGTTAAAAAGTATAAATCTTCTTTTAATGATTTAATGTTTGACTATAAAGATGTTTTTCCATCTGATTTACCTGATGGTTTACCTCTTGAGAGAGAAGTAGATCATAAAATAGATTTAATTCTTGGATCTACCCCTATTTGTAAACCCCCATATAGGCTTAGTCTAAAAGAGGAACGTGAGGTCGAAAGACAGTTAACGGAATATCTTAGGAAGGGCCAAATCCAAACAAGTAGCTCACCTTGGTCTGCACCAATTTTACTGGGGTAAAGAAAAAGGATGGTAGTATGCGTTTATGCATAGATTATCGAGCACTAAATAAAATCACCATAAAAAATAAGTATCCTATGCCTCGCATTGATGAACTCTTTGATCAATTGCAAGGGGCAAAATACTTTACTAAAATTGATTTAAGAACAGGATATCACCAAGTACGAATTAGATAAGAAGATGTCCCTAAGACATCATTTCATACTAGGTATGAGGGCTGAGTTAATGCAAGAGTTTGATATACAATTGACATATAGGAAAGGGAAGTTCAATGTGGTAGCAGACTCTCTTAGACGAATGCCAACTCTTAATGAATTGAGTTTTACTCAATTTTAGAATGATAGAGTCCTTAAAGGGGAAATGTGAGTTTGATCCTCACTTCTTTGAAATATGGAAAGGAATTAAAAATAGGGATCCAACTAATCGAGAGGCTTTCACTGAGGACACACCACAGGTTGGTGATAAAGGACTCAAGTATACTATTGAAGATGGCTACCTGCTCTACAAGGGTAGAGTATGTGTCCCGGATGATAATGACATTAGGCACTAAATCCATTTTGAATGTCATGATAGTTGAACACCCGAGAATTCAGAAGACATATGTGCTTCTGAAAAGACAATTCTTTTGGCCTGGAATAGGTAAGGACATCCAAGATTATGTATTGAAGTGCCAAAAATTCCAAGTCAATAAGGCTGAACGCCTTAAGGTAGGAGGTCTCCTACCATTGGAGATTCCATTTGGCAAATGGGAAAGCATCTCCATGGACTTCATTGTGGGGTTACCTAGGACACAGAGGGGGCACAACTCTGTGTGGGTAATTGTGGATTTGTTGACCAAGATGGCTCATTTTATTCCTGTTAGTGAAGATATTAAAACTCCAGAGTTAGCCAGGCTATTTGTGGAGCATATCTATCTAGACTGTATGGGCTACCAGCTAGTATTGTTAGTGATCGAGATAGCAAATTTAACATCCATTTTTGGAGGGCTATGTTCAAGAGGTTAGAAACTTCATTGAATATGAGCACCGCGGATCCACAGCGGATCCACAGAGTGATGGCCAAATTAAAAGGGTCAATCAGATTATTGAGGATATGCTTCAAGCATATGTAAGTAAACGGCAAACTAATTGGGAACATTATTTTTCCATATTAGAATTTGCATATAACAATGCCAAACATTCAGCTACAGGTTTTAGTTCATTCATGATGATGTATGGATTTCAACCAAGAGCCCCAATGACAGTGGGACTCGAATAAGAGAAGGTTCAAGCGGCCAAAGACTTTCTTGAGGATATGAATCAAATGCTTAAGTTAGCTAAAGATAGCATAAGAAGAGCTCAAGATAGAGCACGAAGTTATGCAAAACCCCACGGTAGAAAGTTGGAGTTTTAAGTAAATGAGAAAGTCTACCTTAAGGTACCTAAATCTTCAGAATCTCTAAAGGCAGGTAAATTTCTGAAGTTGTCCCCTAGGTATTGTGGACCATTCAATACTTAAGAGGATTGGAGAACTTGCTTACAAATTAGCCTTACCTGAGGGATGTAGAGTACATCCAGTTTTTCATGTTAGTAAGCTAAAAATAAAATTAGGGGATGATGATAATCTCATTGGAAATGAAGTCCTAGTTGAACTCATTGAACCCGCATCTTTACCACATGAACTAGAAAGAACTTTAAATAGACAAGATAAAAGAACGCGACATATTATATGGCAAGAATGTCTGGTTAAGTGAAAAGATAGATCTGAAGAGAGTTCAACTTGGGAAAGGGTAATCAATCTCTAGAGGAGGTTTCCCAATTTTGTTTTTGAGGACGTAAACCATTCTTAAGGGGAAGGGAATGTTACGTCAGCCATAATCCCAGAACCATGTATTGTGATTATGGTTAGGCAAGAAACCAGAGGGCTTGACGATGCTTGCATACTATGAGGCCTAGAGGGTTTTGGTCTAGGGTCATGCTTAGGCCTAGACATTAATTAAGAGGTGCAAAGGAGAGCCCATGAGGGGGCTAGAAGGGTAAGGTCCCTTGTGGGACACATGGCACCAAAATAGGAGGCCACTTTGCAAGCATTGGGTTTGGGGGAGGTCTCTAGAGAGTGATCTTCAACATGATGAAAAAGGAAAGGGTACTTATGAAAGGGGCATCACTATGAATATGTGGCTCGGAGGAAATGAGCATAAGCCCTTAGAATCAGGGGATGGTACACAAATGGTGTATCTATACACCACCTTTCAAACCATATTTGTCTGGAGGTGACCATTTTGTTGCATTTACCTTTTAGGCCAGATTTGTGTGGAGGTGACCATTTTGTTGCAAATTTACCCTTCATGATGTATTGAGTGGAGGTCACCACTTACAACTTTGGGGAATTTTGAGCTTTATTAGCCCATATTTGTGTAGAAGTGACCCTTTTAATGCTCCAAAAAACCCCATTTTGGACTTTGATCACCAAGTGATATTGAGTGGAGGTGACCAGTTCCCAAAAAAATTCCAAATGAAGTGAGAAAGTCCAAATTTTTTGAATATTGTGTTAATATTGGATATAGTCCATGCTACTTGCCATATTTTATATGTATATTGGATGATGTGGGAGGAAACCCCCATGTGCCATGCCTCCACCTAGGAAATATTAAATGAGGTGTGGGCAAGATCAATGGTAGCTAGAATATAAAATGTGTGAGAAAGGGTAGAGGTGGCAAGCATCTTTTGTACCAACCCTACCATAGTGAATATATAAAAAGAGTGGAGTGGACGTGGCAAGCATCTTTTGTGCCAGTCCACCCATGTGAATATAAAATAGAGGGAAAATAAAAGTGCATCTTGCACTAGGGATATGGGTTTGGAGTATATGAAAAATGCAACCCTCAAATTGTCGATTGCAATTGAGGGTGCGCATCGCCATGCACTTACATGGAAGATGCCCCTTCTACACCATGCATGTGGGAGAGGGATAATTAATGTGAAGCCCCCTTTCCTTTGATTATAAAGGGGGGGGGATCTCTTTGATGCTACACCTCCTTGCTTGTATAGCCACCATGTCGAAAGACATCCATTTGCCATATCTTTTGAAAAGGGAAAATACTCAATTTTCTACGATCTTTAATTATGATTAGTCAGAATCTAAAAATGGTTGGGTCTCGGAGGCAGTCTAGTTCAAATCTTTGTCAGGTACCAATTGGCCCAAACTTATGCTCCTAGTTCCTGTTTAAGGTGCTTCAAAGACAAAAAGTACTTGATTTTCTCAAGCTGACAATTTCAGCCACTCAGACTCGGCCCAAGGTAAATCTGTTTTCTAGATTAGCTTGTATGATCAAGTTTGTCAATTAAGAGAACTTCCTGCGAAGCCTAAGGCTAGAAATTGTGAGCACCTGGTGGGATGTGTTCCTAGAGCTTCCAATTGACTTGCAATGTCATGTAATCCACTAGCTCACTAATTCCAATGATGGGTGGGAGATCCTTTCATGGGATATAAGGGAAATTAAAGTCCTACACATTCATTGGTTGAACATCGAGACTTTAGCTTGCCAGGCTGCACGACCATTGAAGTCTTAGCATCTTTCGAGGTGGTGTGTGAAGTGAGGCTTATCGAAGGGTGGGAGCTGCTTGAGGATTGGGGATTCATCCTAAGGATTTGTTGCTTAATCCATGTTCACAAACTAGTACTGTCTGATTATTATTTGGTGTATTTGGGTCGCTTTCTCCTAGGTGATAAAGACAAATGGGGAGTACAGGTCCTCTAATTGATTTTTACAAGGCTAGTGGACAAAGATGCTAGAATCTAGTTGTTCTTCTAGTGTTGCATCATTGAAAGTAAGGAAGAGGAAAATCCTTAAGAAAAAGGTTAAGGTATTTGGGCCACCAAAAGGCTATTATTATGCTCATGCTAAAAATCTAGGGTTTTCTAAGTTTCTATGTAATAATATGCCCCTATACGAGTAAAGTATTTTGGCCCTGGAACCCTTTTATACCGAATCAACCCTTTGCACTGCATGCTGAGCTTCATGTTGTAATCCTAATTGGGCATAAAATAAATTATCAACAAAAGATAGTAAGTTTGTTTGGTCCTGCACACCTCACTGAAGTATTGGCTTCTCCCCATCCACTCATACTTCCTATTCTTGACTATCGAGAGTCATGGGATGTTCACATTTTGGCCCTTGTATGATGTCAGGATGGGTGATGTACTTTAACAGTGCCTACAAGCCCTCGACTAAAGCTACCAGAGCTAGAGTATCTTTAGTTTCCACGAATAGGGTAGAGTTTCGATATAGTATCCTGATGGCCACCGACACATGCAATCAAGCCGATTATTCAGCTCTCATCTTTGGTTTGTGTAAGGCAAAGGAAAATCAAATCACCCAGCTTGAAGTGTGGGGGGATTCTCAACTAGTGTGCCAACAAGTTAGCGGTGGTGGTTGGAAGGTGCAAAGCGAGTCCTTGGTCCCACATCATCAGCACACCACACAATGGATTCCAAGAGATCCAATTATGCCACATCCCTAATAGTGTAGCCGATACACTTGCTTGAGCCGTTTATGAGTTCCAAGGTGATTCCATTTCCCAAAAGAGTTTCTAGCCCACACAATTCAAGGTAATCTATGAAGCCAAAACCTGGACCTGCCCGATGGAGGTGAACCGCCCACATGGGTGTCATAATTTGTAATTATTGTGGGGCATGTGGCCACTGTGAAACCAGATGTACCAATTAACTCATTTGGGCTCTTCAACTTAAGGCTATCATTCAAAAAGTGCTCCGTCATCTTGCCTAGAAGAAAATGCTACAATCATTAGGAAAAAAGGGAGCTCATTTGAGGGCCCTGAGAGAAATTCATGATTTCTTCATTTTTATTTTTTCTAAAATACTAAAATACGACATAACTCCACTGATGCACGCTGCAAAATTTGGTACTTCTGACATCATTGGCACATCTAGAGCGACAACAAGCCAAAACCCTGGGAATGACATTTGAAAAAGTAAAAATGTCACCTTGAGGCCCGAAAAAGGACAAAAAGACCCTGCAAAAAAAGTGTACTAAAGAAGGTGATTTGACATATCGATGCACTGACTTGCCTTCCACAACTGCTTCAAACTTGCCACATGCAAGTGCACATTCTTCTACTCTTCTTCCTTGCCAAAGTACCTTGCCAAAAAAAGTGGACTAAAGAAGGCAATTTGACAGGTTGGCCAGGGGCCAACCTGTCAAATCGCCTTCTTTAGTACACTTTTTTTGCAAGGTCTTTTTGGCCTTTTTGAGCCTTGGGGTGACGTTTTAAGTTTTTCAAATGTCGTTCCTAGGGTTTTGGCCCAGGCCAACCTGTGAAATCGGCTTCTTTAGTACACTTTTTTTGGCAAGGTACTTTGGCAAGGAAGAAGAGTAGGAGAATGTACACTTGCACGTGGCAGGTTTGAAGCAGTTGGAAGGCAAGTCAGTGCATCAATATGTGGATCAAGCAACCATTCTTCTAGATTGCTTGATTGCCATGCAGCAAGCCAATGCCAGATTCCAAGCTAGAATGACTCAAGATGTGCTGAGCTGCCTCATTGCTAGCGCCGAAGATGATTGATGAAGGGGGAAGGGAGGGGAGGAAGGTTAGGGAAGGGGAAGGTGAGGAAGAGCAAAGGGGAGGGGAAGGTAAGGGGAGGAAGGGGGAAGGGAAGGAGAGGGGAGGGCTCACAAGGAAGGGGGAAGGGGAGGGAAGGGGAGGAAGGGGGGAGGGGGAGGGGAAGGGTAAAAAAACACACATAGGGGTGACCCATTCAAATGTGCGAGTCTTGAATGGGCACAATACTTTGCACAGGCCTCAATATTATGAACTTCAAGGCATGTGCAAAGTATGCTACCCATCGAATATCATTTGCATGGTCAGGACACATTTTTTCTTTTTTGAAAACCAGTCGTCATGCACAATGGGTCAAAAAATTTACATTGGAAAGTCTCATTCTCTTATGTGAGCCTTTGATGGGCATGATACTTAGCACAAGACTCAATATCATCCACTTTAAGGCTTGTACAAAGTATTGTGTCAATTAGATATCATTTCCATTTTTGGGTGTCCACATTTTCTTGTTTTTCACCACTCGTCATGTAGGAGGGGTCAAAAAGGTTACATTAGGGTGTCTCATTCAAACCTGTGAGTCTCTAAAAGACATGATACTTTGCACGAGCCTCAATCTCACCCATTTAAGGCCTGTGCAAGGTATCATGTCCATCGAATATCATTTGCATGGCTGGGGACACACTTTTCCTTATTCACTACTCGACATGCACAAGGGTTAAAAATCACATATCACGGTGTCTTATTCTAACATGCAAGTATTATATGGGCACAAATACTTTGCACAGGACTTAATCTCGATAACTTTAAGGCCCATGCAAAGTATCGTGCCCATCGAATATCATTTGTATGGTCGGCAACACATTCAAGTGTTATGACTTAATGTACAAGGATTAGAGTTTAGGCTATAGAGGATAGGGTTTAGGATATAGAGTTTGCGGTCTAGGGTAAGCATGGTAAAGGGGCATTGGCAAAATTTCATGAGCATGCATTATTTATAATCGGCAAAAGGGGTTGGAAAGAAAGAGTGACTCCAAGGATTTATTCATATCTTTGTTTGAAAAAAATAAAGTTTTAAAGATGGCCACGGTTGTGAGATGGTAGGGGAAAATGGGAATGGATTGAATGGAGGAAAGGGCAATGGAAGGGGAGGGGGAGGAGAGGGGAGGAAGAGAAGGAAGGAAAGATAGGGGAGGGGATGGGGGGAAGGGAGGGAAGGGGAAAGGGAAGGGAGGGGAGAGAGGGGAGGGAGGGCGAGAGAGAGAGAGGGTAAGGGGGCTGGAAGTTTGAATTCTAGGGAAGGGAAGGGAGAGGAGGGGGAAAGGGAGAGTGGGAAGTTTGAATTCTAGGGAGGGAGAGGGAGAGAAAAAAGAGAGGAAATTTTTATTTTTTAAGGGTATACTGGCTTATATATTGACTCTCACTGCTCCTATAACCCAAAGGAGTCTCTCTCCTCCCATATCCCTCCCTTCATTTCCCCTTTCTCTCCATCCTCCCCTCCCCTCTCACTCTCTCTTCTCTTTCTCTTCCCTTTCTCTTCCCTTCCCCTCTCCTCTCCCTCTCTCTTCTTCCTCCCCTCTCCTTGTTCTTCTCCTTCCCTTAGTTGCGGCCTCACGAGAGGGGAGGGGAGGGGGAGGGAAGGGAAGAGGGGTAGTCTACACCCCCCGCCCCTCCTTTGCCCTTCCTCCCTAGGCTTCCTCTCCCTTCCCCCTTCCTCACCCTCCCCTACTTTCCTCACCCATCCCCTCCCCCCCCCTTCCCCCTTCCTCCCCTTCCCCTCCCCTCCCCTCCCCTTCCCCCTTCCTCACCCTCCCCTTCCCTTCCCTTCCCCTTTCCTTCTTTTCCCCTTCCCTTCCGTACCCTTCCTCCTACCCTCCCCTTCCCCATTCCTTCCCCTCTTTCTCTCTCCGTACCCCCTCCCTTTCCCTCTCTTTCCCCTCCCTCCCCTCTGTCAACAGCCCCACAGCAGTGTGAATCCCACACCAACACGTGCGCAAGTGCAACACACATGTGTCACCATATGTACCAATGGCCTTCCCTGGAAGGGCATGCTCGTGCCATGCGTGCATGTGCAACGTCTTGTGATGCCATATCTACCAAATTTTAGAGTTCTAAAACTCTCAAAAGGTGTTTATTAATATCATTATGATACCTTGGAGATTTTGGAGGACTCTTATGGTAAATTAATGCCATGCATGTGCCTTAACAACACACACACACACACGTGCGTGCACGTGCGCACACACACCCCCACACCCCCCCCCACACACACACACAGAAATTATTTTTATTAATGTAAATTGTTAATAAGTTAAGAAAAGGTTAAGTCTTAGACTCTAAAAGATGTTACATTAAATTTTATAATTTTCATTTATTGCACTTCTTAAAACTTACAAAATTATCTTACTTTGTTGTTTTAATTTGTTTTTTTTAAGATTGAATTCTTAAAAAAAATTACAATACTCCAAAATATGTATAAAAATGATTTTGGAGAGTGTACCAGTCCAAAATTAATGAAACCCATGTTTTAAGTGCATTGTAAGAGATTATAATTATTTTTGAAGTGTATTAGTGCTTTCTTGATCTTAAAAAGGTCTTCATGTGAGAGGCAACACTACAACAAGGCCTTAAAAGATTATTAAATGTTTTTAAAGTGTGTTAGTGCTTTATTAATCTTTAAAAGGTCTTCAAGTGAGAAGCAACACTAGAAAAAACGAGCACTCACATGTTACATGTAACCCTAGGATATGGGTATAAGAAGGACACCTTAATTAAGAATGTTCACAAAAATCTACATACATGAGGGTTTTTCAACTCACTCAACAAGAAAATATACACTTTTTGAGATGAAAGGAAGCTAATACCTATAGGGAAATTTGGTTTTTATATGCTTACTCTTCAGTGCTTGTTTTATGGATGGTTTTTTAGTAGTGGACCTTGGGTGGCGTTATTAAGTACTAAAGCACACTCGAGATTACCATAGCTTCATCGGAAGAAGGGGATAACTTGCATAAAAAACCAGAAGATCATGTGTATGCAAGGGATATTGAGAAGCCCCCAAGATACACATGGTGGTTGAAATATGTTGAATTTACATGGGAGATTAATATAATTTCCAAAAAGCCATGAAATGGAGAAGAGATCACATGGGGATGCATATAGCTTCTTGAGGTGAGTGACAGGACATGATGTGCATCCAAGTAAGGACACAGGGGACACAAGCGCTTAAAAAATGCGTGAGCTTGATAAAAATATGGTGTAAGTGAGAAGTGGTAAGTGTAGAAGCCCATGTTCTATTTTTCTGAGGTTAGAGGCACATGAAAGCATGTTGTCCCAAGGAGCTTACTTTGACAACGAAGTTGTGCTGGCTATTGCACTAGGCCCATATTGTGGAGGTCTCAGGTACTCTAGTAGCTCCAGCTTCCATCATCGCCTCTTGGTTTGTGGATCGCTCCTAGGCATCGCTTTGCCCATTTGGTTCGTATTTCGTAACCCTCAAAATGGTGATTGGTTTGCTTCTTTGCTTCCCAGATGACATAGTCTCGTTGCTATTATCAGTAGAAGAAGAAGTAGATGTATGGCTGCAGTCCGAATGAACACTGATCTGTTTCAAGGAATCGGTTTTCATGTAAAGTAGGACTGTGCTTCGTCTGTCAAGAATGTATCGGATTGGCTGATTTTCTGGGTTCGATAAGAACTGGATCTGCTGCTCACAGATAATTGATTTGTTCTTGTTCTTCATGAATCGACAGAATGTACTTTATGGCCTTATTTTCAGCGTTCTGAAAGAATTCTTAGCTACTCTGAGGATCATTGCCTCTTTTGTTCTTGAAGAACTTATCAAACATTGTTTTTCTTGCGGTGGCAGAATTTCAGCAAGCTATACACCTCTTTACAGCACTCATAGAGCCAGCAGGCAATCGCCTTGTCGTGGAGCACCACACCATCTTGCCCCAGTTTTCGCAAAGTTGTCTCGGCATGGGTCTGCTAAGATCCTTGTTGATGCCTGTACTGTTGGCGCTTACCTGCGCTTTCCTTTTCCCTTCTACAATATTGTCACAGAGTGGCTCGTGCCCTCAATCGTCTCTTGCACAGTTGAGTCCCTGCCTCCCCTACGTGCAGCCCGGCAACGACACAACTCCCGGATCTGATTGTTGCGGACCCCTGGGCTCGCTCCTCTCAAGCCAGCCCACCTGTCTTTGCCAAATTCCAAGCACCGTCTCCTTCAACAAAACCCGTGCCATAGAGATTACAGGGATCTGCAAACTCACACTGCCTAGCAGCGTGGCTACCTGCCTAGCAAGTATGGAGACCTCGTCTTATTTTGCATCCACTTTAGATTGCTTAATATGTGAATACAGAAGATCTGTTGTTGCGTAGACTGAACAAATTACCTATTCGCCGATGCGTAGGCGTTTTCGCGAATTAGTGGGTTTCATTCCTCACTGCCGTTAAAATCAGAAAAAGCTAAATGAGGGTAGATCGTAGATCCAATGGATTGATGGTCCATACTCAGGGGTTTAACGAATGGCCATGCTATTCTTTTCTGCGCAGGCGTTATCGGTGCTCCCGTACCGGCTCCTGTCACGGCTCCTCAGACCCCAGGTGCAGCCCCAGCTGCATCGACACCATCTTCAGCTCGAACATCTCCATCGTCTACCCCCGGCAATAGTCAAGGAAGTTATGGGAGTGCCTTATCGCCGGCAACGGCATTCGTTGCCGGAATCTTTGTAGCATGGATGTGTGCTTTGCATTCGGTTTAGAACAAGGTTCATATGCTTGTATCTGACCGAATGGCGTCGAAAACGCAACCAATTTGGGCAGGTGGAGAGTTTTCTTAGATTCAGCTTGCTCCATTCAAATCCAGAGGTGCTAGAGTCTATTGATTGTCGATTTTAAAGCATTTTTTTCATAAACCATGCTCATCCTTCATGCATGTATGATTTCTAGTTCTTAATTTTGTACAAAAGGGAGAAAGTACTTTTCCTCAGCAATAATACGATCTAAGAGATGGTAAAAATGCAACCCATTTTGGCAAGCATAGCCACTTTTTAAACGAAAGTGATGGAAGCATTCTCCTCACAAACGTATTGATTGTTTTTAAATATATTTTTTGTTAGTCTCTTTAGATATTAAAGCTCTAATAGCCTCTTCGGTTCATAATGTTGTTTGTGGGTGCTATGGCCTCCATTTTTAGCATTTTTTGTGGTAATGTCACCCATTAATAAAGTTTGGAAACCACCATCTCTCTTTCCCTCCAAAGAAAGAGTTATTCTTTCAAATTTAGCCTTTTCTATGGTAATCTCATCCATTTTTCAGCCTTTTTGTGGTATTCCTACCCATTAATAAAGTTTGAAAAGCAACATCTCTCTTTCCCTGCAAAAAAAAGGTTAACCTTCCAAGCATTTAGGAACTTTATTTTTGCATACCTACAACTTGTACAACCCTAAAAAAAGAAAAAGAAAAAACCTTTATTAAGATACTTTTTCTTAGTACCAGTGATGTGTGCAAAATGGGAATCTCATCCATGGTTTCACCCAAAAGGACATTATGAAATTCAACTTTAAAATTTGGATTGTGTGTCCTTACTACATTTCTTCTTTCTTTTGGCCATACTTTAGTAGCCATTTCATAAGGACAGCAAGTCCTGAGCAATACCAAGTGATTCATACTACATACTTTTGGGCAATAGGCTTGTTTCAAGCTTATTAAATGAACAATGCACATCTCTGAATCACAAAAACTATGGAGGCAACAATACATGTATCAATATCGTAGAAGGTATGGGTCCATGATATTAGACTAACCAATCTCAATGTTTTAACCAATATCCACACACACTATAACACACAGGCCTCTTTTTGACGCTGTCTACTGATGCTTCACGAGTGCGGGCAAAAAAATCGTAGGTACGGTTGGTGGGCAGAAGAGGTGTCAATATAGACGACAAAATGTTAGTCAATATGCGCATCGGTATGCACGTCGATATATACTGACACCTATAGTGATGTGCATACCGACGACTGTCGATGCTTGCATTGACTCTAATATCATTGTCGATATCGACTCTGGGTTAAATTTTTCATACCGATGTTTTTATAGAATGTCGTTTCCAAGGGGACCTAAAATAATTTTTGACCACAAGTTTGGTCATTTGAAAGATAAAAACTATAATAGTGTACACCAAAATTGAGATCAAAACTCTCATATATTGATGGTAAACTTAATATACAAATGTATAAAATGCCACTAAAAAAATGCAAGGACCGAAGACAGGACACCTTGTGGATGTCAAAACAATCAATCAGTAGAATTTACATTGGTGGCTTTGTCTTGAGCCAAGTTTTGCATGCCAAATAAGTCTATCCTAAGTTTACATACAATTGATCACCTATATCATCATCCTCTATTGTATGTCTACCTAAGACTTGATCCTCTAGTTCACCCTCTAATGCTCCCTCTTCTTCCTCAATGTCATGATCTCCAGCTTCCTCCATTATAGTGTCATTATTGTCACCTTCTTCCAGGCCCATATCGTCATCTTCATCCTCTTCCCTAGATCCATCAGCATCATTAGTTGGATTTATTGGCTGCATCTTCGTATCGACATTCCTATGATCTTCAAAATAATGTTTGCTTCAAGGAGCAACTTGGACCACGTATCACCATCTTGGATCCAAACGATCCGGATGAAAGTTAGCCATGACTCCACAATCATAGATGACTCTCCTTGAATCGATGCATTCCACACAAAAATGCCATCCATGTGACAATAATGCACTATACTTTTGTACTACAAAGAACATGATTAATACAATGAGGATGCATTTTGTAGTGATTGTGACCATAAATACCCAAATTAAGTAGAAAGGTAAGAAACTTACATGTGGCACACATCCGACTACAAGCTCCTTCTCTCGATCGGTTATGTCCTCTCCATCATCTTCGGCTTTATGAAGAGCTTCTTATAGCCAATCATGTGACATGTGTCTGGGATAAGAGCAAGATCCGGTGGATATGGTACCCTTTTCATGTGCATGATCTCGTCCTCTCATTTATTCTTTCTGCCTTGGCCCCTTCATATATCTCCACCCATTGTTGCATCTTGAGACTATTGAGGATACAAAACTTGTTGAATTTGTCCCTTTGCTCTTCACTCATCTTTATTTCAAGCCCTTTACCTTGGGGAACCTGGGCAATGACACGATCATCGTCCTTGAAGTTCCAAGCATGTGGCATATCAGGATCCATGGATCCTAGAAACTCCGTGATGTATACTAAAGACTCTTGCACAAGTGATCCCTCTTCCATGCTTGCTTCGTGTCTAGCTCTTGCCTTACAAATCCCTTCAAACTTTTCATAAACCGTTCAGGGAAAAACATCCAATGACTATGAACGGTTCCTGCAATGGTGACCTCATCAGCTACGTGTACAAGCAAGTGCACCTAAGTCATCATAATGCTTGAGGGAAAGTGCTTCTCAAGCAAGCACACAGCTTTGATGGAGTCCACCTTAGCCCTCTCGATGCTTGATACAAAGATCTCTTTTTGTGAGATCCACCTATTCCACGTGCACACGTAAGAATCAGTATAAAATTGTATGAAATATAATGAAGGTGGATAAACTACCAAAGCAATAAAGGAGTTATAACAATGTATCACAATCATATAATCTACATGAAAGCATCAAAATCTTAGTTATACTGAGCATTCAAGCTAACATGTAGAATACCTATCAGAACTTGTGCCAATCATGGGACTTGAGGTTACTAAGCTTATTTTCCTTTGTAAACACTCCCCTCAAGCAATGCATGTATCCCATGGGTGTCTTGAAAGGTGCAATGTCTACCTTGACCCTTGCCTCCTCTTCCTTAGAAAGGATCCATGGTTCCTTCGAGAGAACAAGTCTAGGATGATGCTTTTGGGTTCCTGGACCACCCTCTTGGGTTGTAGAACCACATTCTCAGGTTCTATGTGCATGCAATTGGGACCACAAGTGAGGCATCCTACCCATCTCATGCAACTCTTCTCGCACTCCCCTTGTGTCATTGTCACCATCCAAGTGTATCCAAATAGAAGCCCCCACATTCTTGAAGATATGCATGGGATCCAAGAGATGATTGATATGTAACTCACTCCAATATGGAAGCATGTGAAAGATCGATAACTGTTCCATACCAGATTCTGAAGGAGGCTTCTCACTATTAGCTCTCCAATGTCACTTTCCTTCTGCCTGCTAGCTGGTCGTGGATCAAGTTGATGACCTTCACGTGCAGGAAGATCAAACAAAAGGTATTGAGCATGACGTTCATAAACCATCTTCCTCATATGTTTGGAGTGTCATGCATCCCCCATGCATTCAAACTAGGACCGCAAATAGGACAACCATGGTATTAAATCCTACACATATGCATGCACAAATAGGTCATTAGACATGCATGGATCACACCACAAAGCATAAAGGTATCAATAGGCATGCACAAGATGTACCCTCATACTTGCACACTCCCCATATCCTAGATAGTCATGCATGTGCCATGGTCCACATCAAAATTCCCTTGATGAAAATGTATGTGGCCCGCTTCGAAGCTCTAGAAACATCAAAGACACGTATGCCCCTTCATAGGATCTGCATCTCTTTGATCAAGGATGCCATGTACATGTCCATATTTTTATCCTTGTTATTCCCTGGCACAAGTAGGGTAAGCATGAGGTGTCCCTTCTTTATTGTTAGCCATGGAGGGATATTGTAGTTCACCAAGGATATGGGCCATGTCATCAACCAAGATGTCCAAGGTAACCCAAAAGGGTTCATGCCATCCATTGTGAGCCCAAGATGTAGATTGCATGGCTCCCTTGGAAAGTCCAACCACATGTTGTTTATGTGCTTCTAAGTGGCACAATCTATAGAGATCCTCAAAGTGTCATCGGTGGACCAGTATGTAGCATGCCACATCATCAGTTATGCAATGGACTTACATCCAAACATGTGCTATATTCTAAGGTTGATGGTAAAATGTCTCAAGAACTTCAGTGTGATCCCCTCACCTAGTAAGTCCTGTCTGTAGCGTTGTGCCCCACACTTCGGACAATTAACCAAATCTCCATACTCATGATGAAACAAAATACAATCAGTAGGGCAAGCATGGATGGTGTCATATTCCATCCCAACCATTGTCAACATCTTCTTTCTTTGTCTTTGGAATCAGGCATGGTATTTAGGGTAGGAAACATGTTCTGGAGCAACCTATTGCAATTTGCATATCCAAGAAACCTTAAGAATGAGATACTAAAAATAATTAGGAACGATATAATAAGAATGAGAAACTTTAAAACAATTAGGATCCAAACATGATTTGCACTAACCTCATCAAGATTGAGACACTTGTGTCTGACTAGCCATACTTTGCCTGCAAATTCAAGATGGAGAGGCAAGCTCATAGTTGTGTCATCCTCACACCATCATACAAGGGTGTTAATGCCAAATCTCGCATCACGGTCTCATGCTTAGACATCTCACCCCCATCTCCCACCGTGCCTCCAAAAATAGAATCCATCATGTCTACCATACCCTCGTCCTCCTCTAGAGAATCACCCTAAGGATCATCTGGCTCAAAGTCACAGTAGTGGTGCATGTGCTCCCTCACTGCTCTCCTCATCTTGCATAATGATGCAAGGTTAGTGTGTGCCATATGCACAAAATATAAATATTCATGAATTACTCAAAATTGGTTTACTGATGATGATGCACTAGCATGATGAGACCAATATCCTCTTCTAGTGGCACATCTCCATACATCTACAAGTGGCGCATGACAATATGGTGCTGATGATGAACCTCTCGTCTCCAATGCATGCAAGGAAAAAGCAATCTCTCATGAAGCCACTCCACACTCCCAGGAGGTGCCTCCCCATCCGATGAGCTATCACTACTCGTCCTTTCCACCTGAACACATCCAAAACTATCCCCCCCAGTCAAGTCAAACACCCAAATTCCCCAAAAACCCCCAAACCTCCTCCAAAACCCTAAACCCTAGACCCCCTTTATTCTCTTAAATACCCAACACCCCCTTAAACCCCCCCTAAATCCTCTCAAACCCCCTTAAAGATTCCAAAACCCCTTAAACCCATCCAAATCCCCTAAACCCTCTAGATCCCCTTAACCCTAACCTTGAACCCCCTTAATCCCCTTAAATCTTGAACATCCCCTAAACCCCCTTAAACCCCCCCTAAATCCCCTCAAATCCCTTTAAACCCCCCCAAACCCTAATCCCCCAGAATCCCCAAACCCTTGTTTCATCGATATAAGCATCGGTATATAGCGATGCCCATGCCGACACCTCTACTATATATGCCTATGTCAATATCGTCGGTCATACTGATAGCACTACAGATAAAACCCACGCCTACCCCTTCTCGCGATGCCATTTGCATTTTGCTTTCTTGCATCCGCCCTCCTTGCTTTTATCTCGTGATCACCCCTTCTCCATCCTCTCCTACATTCTCCCTCTGCACCTCCAAGACTTGCAAGAGCTCCTTCTTCAATTCAAGGTAAGAGTTTCTCTCATCTACTTCTATTTCTAGTTCTTTTTGTTTCTTTTTCTTTCCTTAATGTTATCGTTCTCCCTCTCCTCTAGTTGCCCTCCCTTTCTCTTATGTTTTTCTCCTCCTTTCCTTTCTTTCCCTCAAAACTATGAAAGGAAAGAACAATGTATGAAAAAAAAATCATTAAAGAGAGGAGTAGTAAAGCTCTACCTCTTGTTTTTGTGCTTTGATTTTGTTTATAGGCTTCTCCTTGTCTCCTCTTCATTCCTTTGGTGTGTTGCTCTTTCAAACTCCTCCTTTCACTAACTAGTTTTCTTAAAAATGATATGGTTTTTCTATTTTATAGGGCAAATAACCTGAAACCCCATGGGAGATCATCCGTGGTAGCGCCTAGACACATACTCTCCAAGTAAGAACATGTTTTCTCTCCCTCTTGCTTTCCTTTTCATGCATACATTGGCCTACACCTAGCACCTTAAGCGCTAGCTATAGTGATGGGCATAGGAACCCTTACTCTTCTTTTGGCTCTCTTCTTTCATTCGTTCTCTCTTTCTCTCATTATTTCTCTCTTTCTCTACTTCTTTCTTTCCCTCCTCTATTCTTTCCTCTCTGTATCTCTTTCTCTCCACTCTTTTACTCTCTTTCCCTCTTCTTCTTCCACTCTCTTCTCCTTCTTTCTTTCCCTCCTCTCTGCTTTCCTCTCTTTCTTTTTTTCTCTCCACTCTTTCCTCTCATTATTACTCTCTTTCTCTCCTTTTTTCTTTCCCTCTTGTCTTCTTTCCTATCTTTCTCTCTTTCTCTCCACTCTCTTCTTCTTCCACTCTCTTTCGCGTTTCCATCTTTCCACATTCCGCTTTTCTATATTTTTGCAGTTTTGTCTTTCCCCCATTAAGTACTTTTGCTGCATTAATAACATTATAAATCTTTCCTAGCACACTTTCACCACGGTAGTTGATTGCACGAGACAATGGTGAAACAAAGATTGAGCAAAGATTACATAGAAGATTATAACGTTAATAAAGTTATAAATCTTTTCTTACTCTTTTGCTCTCTTCCTTTTCTTTCTCTTTTCTTCCCTCTTCTCTTTTTGCTCTTTTCCTCTTCCTCTTATTCTCTTTCTCTTTTCCTCTCATTCCCTCGTTCTCTCTTTCCTCTCTTTCTTTCTCTTTCCTATCTTTTCCTCTCTTTCCCTATCTTTTTATCTCTTTCTTTCTTTTTTCCTCTCTTTTTACATTATATGCGATGAGTGATTCATTTTTTACATTCTTGGTTTGTAATGTGTTTTATATGCCCCTACTTGCTTGTTGTTTTCCACCAGATTAATGGACCCCCCAAATCCCTGTGAAGACAGTGGGAGAGAAGGAAGGAGTCTCACTTGTAGCTTTCTCACATACACAATGGGGGAATATACACAAAGGTGGAGGCTAAAAATAGTTTTCCTCTCCTCTATTGTGAAAGCCAAAAGAACTCTAAGTACAAAAGAATAGGTGAACCCTATATGTGGGTCTCAAACCAAACTCAGCTAACTAAGGTTGCATACTAACTGAGCCACTAACTAGAGTACATAAAGATAGCTATCATCCAGCTATTTTTCATGAGCGGTGTACCAACCAAATCTACAGCTAACAAGTCAGTGACATAAATGCACAACGGTCACCTTGGCATATCATGAGTGGAGCTCGATATCTCAACACTCCCCCTCGAGCTCAATCCCAATTCCTACATACCAAGTAGGTCTCTGAACTTGCATAGCTTCTCTACACCCAATGCCTTCGTGAATATGTTAGCTACCTGATCCTCTGTGCTGACATAAACTAGATCAATAAAACTTACTAGAACCTTCTCCCACACATAGTGATAATGCACCTCAATGTGCTTTGTTCTAGCATGATAGACTGGGTTATTTGCCAAGTGTATACTGATCATGTTGTCACAATAAATGACAACTCACCCATCTGTATACTGATGTATATCATAAAGTAGCTTATGCAACCAAGCTGCCTCACATGCAGCCATTGCTGCACCCCTGTACTCAGCCTCTATGCTCAACAAGGCAACTGTAGGTTGTTTCTTGCTAGTCCAAGTGACTGCAGCACTCCCAAAAGAGAACATATATCCACTTGTAGATTTTCAATCAAAGTACTACCAGCCCAATCAACATCATTGTATCCATGCAACTATATCTGAACCCCAGTCTCATAAAATGCATAGTGAATGGCTATAAATCCATCATATTTCAGCCTATCGACAGGATATCTAGCTCTAGTAGACCTGCGCAAAATAGGCTCACTACCAGGTGCTCTCAAAACATCCCCCGTCTTCCTTACTCCAGGTGTAACAATAGAAGGAATACCCAACTCATCATCAAGGCTCTGTTAAGAACACTGGATTCACCATCCACATAAGAGTTCACAACTTGCATTCACATCAACCATGGGCTGATCTACTTTCTCTTTTCCTTTTCATGATACTTGCATACCTCTATCTGCATTGCTTTGAAGAGATCCTCTTGATCTCAATCTGCCTTTCCATGGCGAAGTATGTGAACCACTACTAGAGGACACTACAGGTCCACTAATATTTTGTGATTGCTACTGTTAATTCTGTGCAGCATTACCATTTTGTGCATCTACATCATCAATCACATTTACTGGTTTATACCAGTTGCTCATCTTATCAAAAACATCTCTGCTCACTATAAACTTACGAGAAGGGTTATAGCATCTATACCCTTTCTGCTGTAGAGAATAAACAATAAACATGCACTTCTCAGCTTTTGGATCCAACTTGGATCTCAACTCATCTGGGACATGAACATAGGCAATGCAACCAAAAACTTTCAAATGAGAAAAATACTGGTTTCCTACCAGTATACCTCTCCTTTGGCGTCATGCCATGTATTACTACAGTGGGAGTCCTGTTCATTATGTAGATTGCTGTAGCAACTACTTTAGCCCAATAATAATCTGGTAGGTCTTTTTCGTTGAGCATGGCACGAGATACCTCTCCAATATGCCTGTTTTTCCTTTCTGCAAGTCCATTTTGCTATGGGGTATGACTGCATGAATATTGCTGCTTTATGCCATGCTCTTGCAGTAAACTTGCAAACTCATTTGAGAGGTACTCTCCCCCTCCATCTGACCTTAGGCATTTTATTTGCAGGCCTGTTTCTTTTTCAACCATAGCTTTAAAAGCTTTGAAATGCCCAAAAACCTCACTTTTCTTTTTCATAAAATACACCCAAACTTTTCTGCTGTAGTCATCAATAAAAGTGAAAAAATAATGACAGCCTCCAACAAATGCAGCTTTAGTAGTCCACACATCAGAGTGGATTATTTCCAATGGCCTCTTACTCTCTTGAACATGTCTAGGAAATGGTTTCCTTGCCTATTTTCCAAATTGATAGGCTTCTCATACCTTATGCATTTCTACAACCTTGAACTTAGGCAATCTTGCAATAATATTTTGGGCCTGCATTAATTTAAGTCGCTGTACATTAACATGACCAATGTGTTTATGCCAGATATCAATATCTACAACTACACCGGTCCCAAGTGCAAACATTGCTGCACTCAATTCAGGCATGTCCGCGTCTAATGTAAACATCTTGCCCTTCTTCTTCCCTTTTGCTATCAAGCGACCTTAATTTTTCATATCCTCAACAAAGAATCCATGCGGATTAAATCTGACCTACAAGGCCTGGTCAACCATTTGACCAATAGAAACCAGGTTCTTGGTGATATTCGGAACATGAAATACATCAGACAGGTATTTCGTTTTCCCATCCTGCATAGACAAAGGAATTTTACCAATTTGCACAATAGGATGTGCACTATCATCACCAGTCTCCACAAATCCTGGTCTTTCCATTTTCCTTGCATCCTGCATCCATTCTCCATGACCTATCATGTGGTTTGACGCACCTGAGTCAACATACCACACATCATTGCTTTCTTCTGCACTTGTCATAGAATTGGTCATGTGCTGCACCATAAACAGATGCTCATTTCTATCATCACCCTGTCTACTAGAGGATGCATAATTGCCTTGCTACAATTTTCTAGTCATGATTTCATTCTGCTTTTTATAGCAGTCTTTAACCATATGACCCATTTTACCACAATAGTAGCATTCAACATTGTTGTTTGCATTTTGGCCTCTCTACCATCCACCACGACCTCTTTGGCTCCCCCTACCTTTAAAGTGACCACGTCCTCCTCCATAGGACTCGCTTTCTTGAATTTGCTGCATATCTCATTTCTACCATGGCCTCCAAATTAGCCTACTCTATCTCTACCTCTACCTTTTCCAGCGTTTGAGTAGAAGGTTTGAGTAGAAGACAGCTTCTTTTGAAGTTCCTCCTGAAGAGGATGCACCACCATTTCTTTGCTCTTCAAAAATTAGAAGAGCAATCAACTCCTCAAAATCAGGAAAATTCTCACGGATGGCAATGGATGTCCGGAATTGTGCATAATCCTTTCCCATTCAAGGTCATAGAAACTAAATCATCATCTTCCACTAGCGACCCAATAGAAGCAAGTGCATCTGCAATCTTCTTCACCTTCATGTGGTAGTCATTGATGCTCATATTTTCTCTCTGCACATTATGCAACTCCTACTTGAGCTACATTTTCCTGGCTTGCGTATTTGTGCTATACATTTTTGTCAAAGTATCCCACGCCTCCTTCGGCATGCTTGCATCCTGAATATGCATAATCATAGAATCTGAAATACTGATAGATAGCCAGTAAGTACATAACTTTTCTAGCTCTCACATGCCAACCTTTAAATGCCTGCAACTCTTGTTGATTGGGAACATTAGGAATAACTAGTTCTTGTTCAGCTCCAGTAATGAACTCCAAATAGCCTTTTCCCTTTAATTCGTCATTCTAAACTTCCATGCTTGGAAGTTGTTCTTGTCAAGCTTTTCAGTGACAATCTGTGAAATAGCATCAGACGCCATTACAGAACACTGCAAAATATTTTGTCACTGTAAAAACACACAACTTCTGCCTCATAAAGGCAAATTTGCAAAACTAACGAGCGTGGTATTTGACCACACAGTCACTTCCTAGTGACAATTATGCATCAACAGGCAATAAGAATGATTCTCTCACTCCCAATATCTCTGTGCACACATACGATGCAATTTCTGTTATAACTTTTCACTGACCTATAGAACAGTGGTCGCATAGCAAAAACAGGGCACTTTCTTGAGTGCTTGCAAAAAACTGCCACCACTAAAATGGATTGCCCTCAAATCGAAAAAATAAATTCACCTAGGGCTTTGCCCTGTCCCGTAGCATATACTGCCCTCTCACCACACCATGAAGGATGTCCCAATCTGAGGCACTGCACTCTTGCACTTTTCGACTGTGCTACCTATAGAGATTTGCTCCCAAACTCGAAAAAAAAGGAAAGCAACACTGATCCTCTTACTAGGACACTACGAACTTGGTTTTCTTTCTTGAGCTCCTTACCACGAATTGAGCTTTGATACCATGTGAAGAGAGTGGGAGAGAAGGAAGGAGTCTCACTTGCAGCTTTCTCACATACAGAATGGGGGAATATAGACAAAGGTAGAGTCTAAAAACAGTTTTCCTCTCCTCTATTGTGAAAGCCAAAAGAACTCTAAGTACAAAAGAATAGGTGAACCCTATATGTGGGTCTCTAACCAAACTCAGCTAACTAAGGTGACATACTAATTGAGCCACTAACTAGAGTACATAAAGATAGATGTCATCCAGCTATTATTCATGGGTGGTGTACCAACGACATCTGTAGCTAACAAGTCGGTGACATAAATGCACAACGGTCACCCTGGCATATCACGAGTGGAGCTCGATATCTCAACAATCCCTAGCAATCTTCCCTAAATCAAAAACCCCTCCCTCATGTTGCCACCATATGGCATTTGGATTCATTGCTATCCCATGTCGTAGAGAAAATTAAACATGATGAACAATGGGTGAAGCTTAATGTGGAAGTGTGCATGCGTGGGTGGGATCGAGATAGAGCTTCAAGAAAGGAGAATTTCCTATAGGCTACAAGATCCAACATGAGGACCCTTTGCAAGCTTTAGAGGAACCTGTTTGAGCCCAAAATTGATAAATTGGATACCCTAGAGGTGATAGTGGATTGTGTTGGTATATTCTTGGACCGTGGATACATCATCCAAGAAGAGTACTAGTATATAGAACAAGATGTGCAAGATCAGTGCCCTTAAATCCATGAGGAGGAGAATGACAATACAAGTGATAGTAACACACAACAGTAGTATACTTGTTTCTTTAACATATAAATGACAATGTCTCTTTTGGAGACTACTTTTGTTTATAGATCTAGATCCATGATAATTTCTTTTATGGACACCAATTTTGTTTATCAATATGAATTCTATTTAACAAAAATGGTTTCTACCTTTATCTTTATTTTCTATTGTTGAGCCAGATGGCATGTATAATATAAGAGAGTTGCAAGCAATATATTTTAGGATACATGGTGAGAGGGTTATAGCAAATTTTTATAGCTCAAAATTTGAGTTTTGACTAGTAAATTGAACTTGAGTTGTAAGTAGTAAATTGTCTTTGCATTTATCCGTCCTTAGATATGATGGTGGTCTCTTTTCAAAACGTAGAAGAGTAAAATGTAAGTATTTATTAATTTTTCTGCCTTTTATTTGGTTTTGTGTTTGTCCAATCTTGTTAAATTAGCCATGTTGTCACGACGCATGTTCGGAGGGTGGACTCCCAATGATTATGTGATTCCTTATAGGAGGAGAGATCATGAACTCTACGGTCCAGAGGACTTTGATCCTCCTAAGGGGCTAACTCCTAGTGGGATGACCCCATGGGGGGATCCTTGGATCCTTTGTTAGGATCCCATGGTTTCATTGGGAGTCATGATGAGTTTGTCACAGCCATGAGCGATGCGGAGGCAGAAATATTCTTTTCTCTTCTCTCCTCCTGGAGCACCTCCATTGTTCCCTCTCCTACACCCCTTGGGGGTAGATCAGCAGGGACATTGATTGCTTTTCCTACTAGACAACCATCCCCTCTTACCCCTTCTAAGGGATCATCACCTGGGTGTCACAGTCATACGACCTCCAGAAAGAGTAGTAAGGGTCGAGGCTGTTGTGATGGCAGGGGATATGTAGATGAGTTTGCACACTCCTAGTAGTCTAGGACTCCCCCTATTTATGAGACATAATTCTAGTCTGGTCCCTTGCCTACCCCTCTCACAAGCTGCAGCACACTGGCACCCATCGCTCCACCCCTCTCTCTAGCTCTCGCTACTCCCACTTTGTGGTTTGGCTCTGCTATTTCCTCCACCATGAATCCTTCACCACGAATCTTTTGACCGAGGACCTCTTCTACTTTGTGAGCAATGTTGGGAAAGTTGTAGAGGATAGCGATTGGAGGAGAGTCATAAACTACATGAGGAGGCACTTCCCCAATGATATCTTGAAACCTTGGAATCAACCGGACCAAAGAGCCAAGGATGCCATCATAGATGCCCTACAGTGACAATTTCCCAACCCTTGCAAGTATGAGTTTGAGCAAGGTGCCATGCTTATGCACATGGGATAGATCCCAAGATCTCATAGGTACAAGTTGAGGGAAGTTGCTAAGAAAGCTGAGAACAATCCAGGGTGGGTGGACCCGAAACACTGGAAGAAAGCGAAGAAGGAATTCAAGGAGAATCTAGATGCATTTGTGACTCAACGAAGGGAAGCGAGGAGGTGCATAGGGACCGCAAGTGCTTCGCACCTTGGGAGCAGTGGTATACTAACTAATGAGGCATGGGTGGTAAGTTTATCTTCTACTAAATATTTAATATGTTTAGTCATTGAAATTTTTTCTCATTCATATCCAACTCCTTGAATTTGGATCCATAGGAATCTATGATTGGTAGGCCTCCAAACAACGCCGAGCATAGAATGGCATACAACATTGGATCCAATCCTTGGTTTAAGGACATTAGGAGAATTTTGGACTCAAAAAGGGCCTCATAAGGAGTGGATTAGCAAAATGGATTAAGAACTAATAAGGCCTACAAAGGGTCCCATCACCCCATATGGGGACAAAAAAGTACATCTCCATAGGTCCTTGGTGGTCCCCAAAAGTGCACCTCCCTCTCCCAGTTGGAGGGCCCCCCCACTCTCAAAAAGTTAACTCTCTTTACAACCTTTAGTTGGTCCACATTCCCAAAAAGTATCTCGCGGGTACACCCTAGCCCAAAAATTTGAAAATTTTCAAAAGTGCCCAAAATGGCCCAAAACTCTTCAAAACTTTCCCTCAAACCATGCCTATGGACCCAAATCACTTTTCAACATCTAAATCCTACTTCTCACTGTAATCATCTTGCAATCCCACATTCATAAGTACTCCTATTGTAAGCACTTTGCAACACCCAAATCCAATTTCTTCTCATCCTTTTGTCCCAAACTTGCTTCCATTGATCCTATTATATATTTCCATTGTCCCAAACTTGCTTCCATTGATGCTATTCTATTCTTTGAATTGATCCAAGGCCTTATTTCTAAATCCCTCTCATGGCTCCATTGGAAGATCGCACCAACAAGCCATGAAAAAGCACCTTGCACATCAACGTTGCACTAGAGTATGCCACAACTCGTCAATGTTATGGCCACAAGGTTGCTGGCAAAGATACATTAGATCAATTACGACAACATGGAACAAAGCATGTCGACTTATGGAGTGTTGGTGGACTCTATCCAGTGGATCCTTTGATAGGTGCTCCACCGTTGTTTGAAAATGTGACAAGTTTGATTCAATACGTAGGTGATGGTCTTCTTGAGGCTTATTAGGATATTGTAAACGCATCGGCCATTCCAATGCTGAAGCACACTTTATGAAGGTTCACTTGTTGAGAATGGAAGGAGAGACAAAAATACTTAGAGATACTGTGCATAACCTCCAAGAACAACTAACCCAAGAACAAAAAAAACTTGCTAACTCAGAAATTGCAAAAGAGAGTCACAAGAGACAATCACAAGATTAATAGATGAGAAGAACTAACTATTGAAAAAGGCTTGGTGTATCCAACAAGAGCTTGCTACATTGACTAGGAGATTAGAAAGGATAAAAAGAACCCCTCTAGGTTACAAGCATAGGATCAAGCTCGTGCAACCAATGGGGAGCTTGACATAGGGTGGTGGAGCAAGGAAACACAGGGTGAAAGCGACAAGGTATGTATATTTGGACTATTTTGTAATTATGAAGCATTACTTACAAATGAGTCATTTATTTTTCTAATGTTATCATGATTTCTGCAGAAATTTTATGGAGGAGATTATCGAAAGAAATTCCTCTGACAATCTTTGTGCCACAAAGAGTGTAGTTAAGAAGAAATAATTCATTTCTATTCTTAGGGACCCTCATCGGCATGCATTATGACATGCAATATTACAAGAGGTTGCAACTGATTTAGAGAATCTTCTAGATCCATCGGAATTGTCCATGCATGTGATGCTACTAGCATTAGTCATCGGCAAGGGTACTTAGATGTGTATAATGTCTTTGTAAATGCACTTTGAGGTCAAGGCATTAATAATCCTCTATTGTCGAGACCAGTATACATTAGAAATGCAAGGAAAGAAACAAATTCTACTATTCAAGATTTGTTGGGTGGATTTATACTCATCTCAAAAAGCATGACGTTGGAAGGCACAAACAAGACAAATGCCCAACATAGCAAAAAGAAAGGAGGACCAACTACCAAAGGGGCAAAGCAAGGACCAAGAACCTTTGAGTACACAGAGCATAATAATGTTTTTTTGGATGTACATAGGGTCCAAGCTGCAATGGTGGAGTTTTACAACATGAAAGCATGGCATATGTTAAAATTATATTGTTTAGAGAGCTGGAATTTTTATTGAAATCTTTTCTAATCATGTAAATCTTTGAATCTTTCAGATTGTGAAGGAAAGTTAGTATTTGTTATCAAATTGGATGAGTGTGAGGTTGTAAAAGGCCACAAGTTGGAGAGGGTTAGTATTACTTTGATGAATAAAGCCCTCGGACATACCAAAGATAAGGAAATTAGGGAAGATTTTAGTGTGCAATCGAAAAAGCACATTTGGTGGCTTGCTGCATTTGAACTTCCTAAAGAGAGACACTCATTCTTGAAATGGGTATTTGATAGATCTCCAATTCCAAGTGTCATAGATGTGCAAATGAAAGGAGAGTTGCTTCAAGTTGAAGGGTTCGGATCATTTAAGTTGAATGGCACATGGCAGGAGATCTTAAGACATTGAAGTGTATGTTTGGAATGGAATTGAGTGCAAATGCGACATATCTGTGTCTTTATTGTATGCACTCACACCAACCTCGAGGCAGTAACATAGGAATACATAGAGGGAAAGAGCAAGTAAAAAGAGGATTTAAGACTTTGGGAATGCTAAAGATGTAATGAATGACATCACAGATGATGAGGCTAATAAATGGATGTATTGGAGCAATGGAGTAATGAGCGCTGCAATCAGGATGTTGCACCCAACAGAGACTAGAACGATAAAAATTGGGATCCAATTTAAAACATTCCATTACAAAGAGTGCATTTCTATGTGAACAACATGCGGAGATGTGGCTCATTGATAAATTGCTTTACTTGCACATTGTATATGCATGGAACATGAAACTGGAGGAGAGAGTGGCATCATGTATAGCAAGGGTCGAAGCTTTACTCTCGAGCATGGGTCTACATGGGGGAATGTAAAGCTAATCAAAGACACACAATTGTCACAAAAATTCAAGAAATCTTCCAAATAAAGTGTCCATGGGAGGCTCTAAGGCACAAAGGTTGTTGTCCAATCATGAGAATATGTGTTTGGAAAGAATTGGATAATATGGTAAAGATCTTGAGGAAGCCTTTCATAGACGATGATGATGTGCAACTATATAAAGTCATCTCGTGAAAGAGTTCATTGAAGCCATGGTAGATGGATGGGGTGAATCACACATTACTCACTACATGGTGTGTTTGGTCTTCACTATTTTCAAAATTTTAATTGCAATCAATTTATTCTTGTTTACCTCATGTGTTTTTTCTATGTATGTAGCACATTCTTTATGCTCATGGTCCATAGTTGTGAAGATAGTGGGAGAGAGGGAAGGAGTCTCACTTTCAGCTTTCTCACATACACAAAGGGGGAATACACACAAAGGTGGAGGCTGAAAACAGTTTTCCTCTTCTTAGTTGTGAAATCCAAAAGAACTCTAGTACAAAGAAATAGGAGAACCCTATATGTGGGTCTCAAGCCAAACTCAGCTAACTAAGGTGGCATACAAACTGAGCCACGAAATAGAGTACATAAGGATAGCTGTCATCCAGCCATTATTCATGGGCGGTGTACCAACCGCATCTGCAGCTAAGAAGTCGGTGACATAAATGCACAACGGTCACCCTGGCATATCACGAGTGGAGCTCGATATCTCAACACTCCCCCTCGAGCTCAATCCCAATTCCTGCACACCAAGCAGGTCTATGAACTTGTGCAGCTTCTTTGCACCCAATGCCTTTGTGAATATGTCAGCTACCTGATCCTCTGTGTTGACATAAACTAGATCAAGAAGACCTAGTAAAACCTTCTCCCCCGCACATACTGATAATGCACCTCAATGTGCTTTGTTCTAGCATGATAGACTGGGTTATTTGCCAAGTGTATACTGCTCATGTTGTCATAATAAATGACAACTCGCCCATCTATAGGCTGATGCATATCATAGAGTAGCTTATGCAACCAAGCTACCTCACATGCAGCCATTGCTGCACCCCTCTACTCAGCCTCTGTGCTTGACAAGGCAACTATAGGCTGTTTCTTGCTGCTCCAAGTGACTGCAGCACTCCCAAAAGAGAACATATATCCACTGGTAGATTGTCTATCAGAAATATTACTAGCCCAATCAGCATCAGTGTATCCGTGCAACTGTATCTGAACCCCAGTATCATAAAATAGTCCATACTGCAATGTGGACTTCACATACCTGAGTATGCGTCTAGCCACATCCGAATGCGATTTCCTTGGAGCCTATATAAGAGCTGCATAAATTGACTTACCAATCCAACAGCATAGCTCAAATCTGGCCTGGTAATAGTCATATAAATCAAACTTCCTACTATGCCTCTGTAGATAGTAGGGTCTTCCACAAGTTCACCTGCATCTACGCTCAGCTTCACATTTTGCTCCAAAGGAACTGAAATAGGCTTTCAGCCTGTCATCCCATATTTGGATAGCATGTCCATGTTGAGATATCAAGCTCTACCCCCGATATATCTCCTGGATGACTATCATTTATGTCACCGCCTATGTTAGTTGTACTCGTGGTGTAGTTAGACTACCACGTATGTTTTTGGTTTGGGTTCACATATGAACCACGTATTCTAGGGTTTGACATATAGGGTATTTCCCTCTTCTATTGTACTGTTGTTGTGTGCAAAAGTGAAGAAAGGCTTCACCCTCCAACCTTGTGTCCTCTCTCTTTTGTGTGTTGTGAAGAAAGCTGCACTTGAGTCTCCTATCTCTCTCCCTTATTCTTTACATGGTATCAGAGCCTTGTTCGTGGTAAGGAGCTCAAGAAAGCAAGCCAAGGTTGTGGTGTCCTGGTAAGAGGACCTGTGTAGCTTTCCTATTTCGAGTTTGGGAGCAAATCTCTGCAGGTAGCACAGCCAGAAGTGCAGGAGTGCACTGTTTTAGATTGAGAGGCCCTTCGCGGTGTGGCGAGAGCGCAGTATATGCTGCGGGTAAGGGCGAAGCCCCGGGTGACTTTATTTTTTTGATTTGAGGCCGTTTCGAGGCCCATTTTGAAGGCGGAAGTTCTTCGCAGGCACTCAAAAAAAGGCCTTGTTTTTCGCTGTGCGACCGCTGCGCGGCTAGTCGGTGGAAAGGTGCCACAGAAATTGCATCGTATGCCTGTGTGCAGAGATATTGGGAGTTGCAGATTCATGCCTGTTGCCTGTTGATGCAAAATCGTCACTAGGAAGTGACTGTGTGGTGAAATACCACTTTCGTCAGTGTTGCACATCTGCCCCTGTGAGGTTTTTTGCAGAAGTTTTGCTATTTGCCCTTGTGAGGCATTTGCTGTGTTTACAGGTTGCTGTTGCAATTCGTGATTTGTAAAATGTCTGAGAATCTGTCTACCATTGTCAGTGAGAAGCTTGACAAGAACAACTTCCAAGCATGGAAGTTCAGGATGACAAACTTCCTTATGGGAAAGGGAGTTTGGGATTACATCAGTGGTGAAACTGCAGAACCAGTTTTGGGTGCTGCTCCCACTCCTGCTGAATTGAAGGCCTTTAAAGAATGGCATGAAAAAGCCAGAAAATGCCTGTATTGGCTGTCTGTTAGCATTTCAGATTCTATGATTGTGCATATACAGGATGTAGAGACGCCTAAGGAGGCATGGGATACATTGGTGAAGCTGTATAGCACAAATACCAAAGCACGAAAGATGCAGCTAAAGCAGGAGTTGCACAATGTGCAAAGGAAAAATCTGAATATAAATGAGTATTCCTTGAAGGTGAAAGGCCTTGCAGATTCTCTTGCCTCCATTGGAGCACCTGTTGATGATGAGGACTTAGTGTCAATGACCTTGAATGGGTCTTGGGAAAGATTATGCACAGTTTCGGACATCCATTGGAGTCCGTGAAACATTTCCTGATTTTCAGGAACTTATTGCTCTCTTGCTGAGTGAAGAGCAAAGGAATGGTGGTTCAGCCACCTCAACTTCTCAAGAGAAGACTGCTTTCTACTCGAATACAGGTAGAGGCAGGGGTAGAGGAAGAGGCCATTTTGGTGGCCGTGCAGGAAATCAGAACCAACAGCAACAACAGGAAAACCAGTCCTATGGAGGAGGACGTGGTAGTTCTAGAGGCAGGGGGAGCCAAAGAGGCCGTGGTTCAGTTGGCCAGATGGTTGAGCAAGGTCTGCAGGTTAGATTTAATCCTGATGGATGCTTTGTTGAGGACTTGAAAAATAAGTGCCGCTTGGTTGCGAAAGGCAACAAAAATGGCAGAATGTTCACCTTGGATGTTGATATGCCTGAGGTGAAAGCTGCTATGTTTGCGCATGGGAGAGGTGCCATTGCAAATATTGAGATATGGCACAAGCGCATTGGGCACGTGAATATACAAAGGCTGAAATCTATGCAAACGAAAAACATTGTTGCAGGTTTGCCTAAATTCAGAGTTGAGGGAATGCAAAAGGTATGTGAAGCATGCCAAATGGGTAAGCAGGCCAGACATGCATTTCCCAAAAATGCTAAGGTGAGCAGAAGACCTTTGGAAGTGATCCATTCAGATGTTTGGACAACCAAAACTGCTTCTATTGGTGGATGCCATTATTATGTGACGTTTATTGATGACTACACTAGGAAGGTGTGGATTTATTTTATGAAGCACAAAAGTGAAGTGTTCACCCATTTCAAGGCTTTTAAGGCCATGGTTGAAAAAGAGAAAGGTGTGCATATTAAAGTGCTAAGATCTGATGGAGGGGGAGAGTACTTTTCAGAAGAATTTTGTGAATATCTGAAAGAACAGGGAATTCAAAGGAAGTACTCATGCAGGTCTACCCCTCAGCAGAATGGGGTTGCAGAAAGGAAGAACAGGCATATTGCAGAAGTAGGACGGGCGATCCTAAATGAGAAAAACATGCCTGATTATTTTTGGGCTGAAGCAGTAGCAATTACTGTTTATATTATGAACAGAACCCCCACTGCAGCTGTCCATGGCATGACGCCTGAAGAAATGTATACAGGCCAAAAACCAGATATTTCTCACTTGAAGGTATTTGGTTGCATAGCTTATGTTCATGTTCCTGATGAGAAGAGAACAAAGCTAGATCCAAAGGTAGAAAAATGCATCTTTATTGGATATGCTCAGCACCAGAAAGGGTATCGCTGTTATAACCCTTCCATCCGCAAAATGCAAGTGAGCAGAGATGTTGTTTTTGATGAAATGAGCAGCTGGTATGCACCAACTGTTATGGTAGGAGATGCAGATGCAGGAAATGGGAATGCTGCAATAAATGTAGAGCAGCAATCTCAAGCCTTGAGTGGACCCAGAGAGTCCTCTACTAGTGGATCTAATGCATGGACAGGGATATTGAGATCTAGTGAATCGTCACATGGCAGTCCTGATAGTGTTGTGAAGGTATCACATAAGGGAAAAGAAAAAGTAGACCATGCTCTAGTGTTTGATGTGTCTGCTGGTAGCTCTCATGTTGATGGAGAGTCAAGCGGCTCTGAAATGAGCCTTGATGAGGAACTTGGGATTCCTTCTGTTGTTACACCTGTTGCAAGGAAAAGCAGGCATGATTTAAAGACTCCTGCAACTGATCTAGTTGTACGGAGGTCCACTCGTATTAAGTATCCAGTTGATAGGCTGAGATATGATGGGTATATAGCACATCACTATGCTTATATGGTCAAGGTTCTAGAGGAGCCAGAGCCCACATGTTTTGAGGATGCAGCAGGGTATAAAAATTGGGAAGCAGCTATGGATGAAGAGATGGCTGCCTTGGATGCAAACCACACTTGGGATTTGATGCCTTTGCCTCATGATAAGAAGGCTATTGGCTGCAAGTGGGTTTACAAAGTAAAGCACAATGCTGATGGGTCTGTTAGCAGGTACAAGGCAAGATTGGTTGCCAAAGGTTTTGCGCAGACATATGGAATTGACTATGAGGAAACTTTCAGCCCAGTTACAAGGATGGCAACCATGAGATAATTGCTATGGCTGCTGCAAAGGGATGGTCTTTGCATCAGATGGATGTGAAAAATGCCTTCTTGCATGGTGATTTGCAGGAAGAGGTTTATATGATGCAGCCAGAAGGTTATGAGGATAATTCACACCCCGATTTTGTATGCAGGTTGTGCAAAGCCTTGTATGGCTTAAAACACGTGCCGAGGGCATGGTCAGACAAGATAGGGCAATATCTTGTCACTATTGGATTTCAGATTTCCAATTCAAATTTTTCACTTTATGTGAAAAGGACAAACAGAGGGATTGTGCTTATAGTCATCTATGTTGATGACTTGATTATTACAGGTGATAGTGATGCAGACATTAATGAAGTGAAGCTACTGTTGAAGCAGAAATTTGAGATGAAGGATTTGGGAGAGCTGCGTTACTTCTTGGGCATTGAGGTTATTAGATCCCCGAGTGGGATATGGCTGTTGCAAAGGCAATACGGTTTGGACATGCTGTCCAAATATGGGATGACAGGCTGTAAGCCTATTTCTGTTCCATTGGAGCAGAATGTGAAGCTCAATGCAGAGACAGGTGAGCTTCTTAAAGATATTACTATGTACAGGCGCATAGTAGGTAGCTTGATTTACATGACTATAACCAGACCAGATTTGAGCTATGCTGTGGGGCTGGTGAGTCACTTTATGCAGGCACCGAGGAAGCCACATTTGGATGCGGCTAGGCGCATACTGCAGTATGTGAAGTCCACATTGCATTATGGACTGTTTTATGAAGCTGGGTGTGCATTACAGGTACATGGATACACAGATGCTGATTGGGCTAGTAGACAGGAGATCTACTAGTGGTTTTATGTTTTCCCTTGGGAGTGGTGCCATCAGTTGGAGCAGCAAGAAGCAGCCAACAGTTGCCTTGTCGAGCACAGAGGCTGAGTACAGGGGTGCAGCAATGGCTGCATGTGAGGTAGCTTGGTTACGAAAGCTACTTGCAGATATGGGACAGTCAATTCATGCAGCAGTTGTCATTCATTGTGACAACATTAGCAGCATCATGCTTGCTAATAACCCAGTTTATCATGCTAGAACAAAGCACATTGAGGTGCATTATCACTTTGTGAGAGAGAAGGTTCTAGCTGGTGAGATTGATCTTGTCTATGTCAGCACTGAGGAGCAGGTGGCTGATATTTTTACGAAGGCATTGGGTACCGAGAAGCTTTGCAGATTTAGGAGCTTGCTTGGTGTACGTGAGATGGATTTGAGCTTGAGGGGGAGTGTTGAGATATCAAGCTCTACCCCCGATATATCTCTTGGATGACTATCATTTATGTCACCGCCTATGTTAGTTGTACTCGTGGTGTAGTTAGACTACCACGTATGTTTTTGGTTTGGGTTCACATATGAACCACGTATTCTAGGGTTTGACATATAGGGTATTTCCCTCTTCTATTGTATTGTTGTTGTGTGCAAAAGTGAAGAAAGGCTTCACCCTCCAACCTTGTGTCCTCTCTCTTTTGTGTGTTGTGAAGAAAGCTGCACTTGAGTCTCCTATCTCTCTCCCTTATTCTTTACAGTCCAATCCATACTGCCTCTGCAAGAGCTGTATCCCACTTGGTGATCTAATCACCTCAATGCCCAAAAAATAATGCAGCTCTCCCAAATCCTTCATCTCAAACTTCTACTTCAATAGCATTTTCACATGAAGGATATCTTCATCACTATCACTTGTGATGATCAAATCATCAACATAAATGACAAGCAGCATAATAGCTTTCTCTGTTTTTCTCACATAAAGTGAGAAATCTGCCTTGGAAATCTGAAAGCCAATAGTGACAAGATACTGTCCTATCTTGTCAGACCATGCTCTAGGTGCTTGCTTCAAGCCATACAAGGCTTTCTTCAACCTGCAAACAAACTCAGGATGAACAACATGAACATAACCTAGTGGCTGCTCCATAAAGACCTCTTCTTGCAAATCACCATGCAAGAAGGCATTCTTTACATCCATCTCATCTAAAGACCATCCCTTTGATGCAGCCATCGCAATGAGTGCTCTTATAGTTGCTATCCTTGCAACTGGAGTGAATGTTTCCTCATAATCAATGCCATATGTCTGTGCATACCCATTGACAACTAACCTTGCCTTGTATCTATTCACAGAACCATCTGCATTGTGCTTCACCTTATAAACCCACTTACAGCCAATTGCATTCTTGTCTTTAGGCAAAGGCACCAATTCCCATGTAGCATTTGCTTCCAAGGCATCCATTTCTTCATCCATGGCTTTCTCCCATTTTTCTTTTCCCATGGCTTGCTCAAAAGAAGTGGGTTCTGGTTCCTGTATCACTTTGACCATATAGGCATAGTGAATGGCTGTAAATCCATCATATTTCAGCCTATCCATAGGTATCTAGCTTTGGTAGACCTGCGCAAAATAGGCTCACTTCCAGGTGCTCTGAAAACATCCCTAGTCTTCCTTACTCCAGGTGTAACAACAGAAGGAATACCCAACTCATCATCAATACTCTCTTCTGAGCTACTGGATTCACCATCCACATAAGAGTAACCTGCATTCACATCAAACATGGGCTGATCTACCTTCTCTTTTCCTTTTCATGATACCTGCATATCACTATCTGCATTGCTTTGAGGAGATTCTCCTGATCTCAATCTGCCTATCCATGGTGAAGTATGTGAACCACTGCTAGAGGACACTGTAGGTCCACTAATATTCTGTGATTGCTACTGTGAATTTTGTGCAGCATTACCATTTTGTGCATCTACATCAACCATCACATTTACTGGTTTATACTAGCTCCTCATCTCATCAAAAACAACATCTCTGCTCACTGTAAACTTACGAGTAGAAGGGTTATAGCATCTATACCCTTTCTACTACAGATAATAACCAATAAAGATGCACTTTTCAGCTTTTGGATCCAACTTGGACCTCAACTCATCTAGCACATGAACATAGGCAATGCAACAAAAAATTTTCAAACGAGAAATATCTGGTTTCCTACCAATATACATCTCCTCTGGCATCATGCCATGTATTGCTGCAGTGGGAGTCCTATTCATTATGTAAACTGCTGTAGCAACTGCTTCAGCCCAATAATAATCTGGAAGGTCTTTTTCATTTAGCATGGCCCGAGATACCTCTCCAATATGCCTGTTTTTCCTTTCTGCAAGTCCATTTTGCTGTGGGGTATGATTGCATGAATATTGCTGCTTTATGCCATGCTCCTGCAGGAACCTTGCAAACTCATTTGAGAGGTACTCTCCCCTCCATCTAACCTTAGGCATTTTATTTGTAGGCCTGTTTCTTTTTCAACCATAGCTTTAAAAGCTTTGAAATGCCCAAACGCTTCACTTCTCTTTTTCATAAAATGCACCCAAACTTTTCTGCTGTAGTCATCAAATGATGACAGCATCCAATAGATGCAGCTTTAGTAGTCCATACATCAGAGTGGATTAATTCCAATGGCTTCGTACTCTCTTGAACATGCCGAGGAAATGGTTTCCTTGCTTGTTTTCCAAATTGATAGGCTTCACATACCTTATGCATTTCTGCAACCTTGAATTTAGGCAATCCTGCTATAATATTTTGGGCCTGCATTGATTTAAGTCGCTGTACATTAACATGACCAATGCGTTTATGCCCGTTTTTAATATTTGCAAACATTGCTACACTCAATTCAGGCATGTCTACATCCAACATAAACATCCTGCCCTTCTTCTTTCCTTTTGCTATCAAGCGACCGTTATTTTTCATATCCTCAACAAAGCATCCATGAGGATTAAATTTGACCTGCAAGCCCTGCTCAACCATTTGACCAACAGAAACCAGGTTCTCGGTGATGTTCGGGACATGAAATACATCAGACAGGTATTTCTTTTTCCCATCTTGCATAGACAAAGGAATTTTACCAATTTGCACAATAGGATGTGTAGTATCATCACCAGTCTCCACAAATCCTGGTCTTTCCATTTTCCTTGCATCCTGCATCCATTCTGCATGACTTGTCATGTGGTTTGATGCACCTGAGTCAACATACCACACATCATTGCTTTCTTCTGCACTTGCCATAGAATTGGTCATGTGCTGCACCATAAACAGATGCTCATTTCTATCATCACCTTGTCTACTAGAAGATGCATAATTCCCTTGCTGCAATTTTCCATTCATGATGTCATTCTACTTTTTGTAGCATCTTTAGCCATATGATGCATTTTAACACAATAGTAGCATTCAACATTGCTGTTTGCATTTTGACCTCTCTTCCATCCACCACGACCTCTTTGGCTCCCCCTGCCTCTAGAGTTACCACGTCCTTCTCCATAGGACTGGTCTTCTTGAGTTTGCTGCATATTCTGATTTCTACCATGGCCTCCAGATCGGCCTCCTCTACCTTTGCCTCTACCTCTTCCAGTATTTGAGTAGAAGACAGTTTCTTTTAAAGTTCCTCCTGAAGAAGATGCACCACCATTTCTCTGCTCTTCAGAAATTAGAAGAGCAAACAACTCCTCAAAATCAGGAAATTTTTCACGGATGGCAATGGATGTCCGGAACTGTGCATAATCCTTTCCTAGACCATTCAAGGTCACAGAAACTAGATCATCATCTTCCACTGGCGACCCAATGGAAGCAAGTGCATCTGCAATTTTCTTCACCTTCATGTGGTAGTCATTGATGCTCATACTTTCTCTCTGCACATTGTGCAACTCCTGCTTGAGCTGCATTTTCCTGGCTTGTGTATTTGTGCTATTCATTTTTGCCAAAGTATCCCATGCCTCCTTTGGCGTACTTGCATCCTGAATATGCACAATCATAGAATCCGAAATACTGATAGACAGCCAATACATAACTTTTTTGGCTCTCTCATGCCATCCTTTAAATGCCTGCATTTCCTGTTGATTGGGAACATTAGGAACAACTGGTTCTTCTTCATTTCCTGTAATGAACTCCCAATAGGCTTTTCCCATCAGGAAATTCGTCATTCTAAACTTCCATGCTTGGAAGTTGTTCTTGTCATGCTTTTCAGTTACAATTTGTGAAAGAGAATTAGATGCCATTATAGAACATTGCAAAAAATTCTGTCACTACAAAAAACATAGCTTCTGCCTCACACGGGCAAATCTGCAAAACTGACGAAAGTGGTATTTGACCACACAGTCACTTCCTAGTGACGATTTTGCATCAACATGCAATAAGGATGATTCTGTAACTCCCAGTATCTCTGCGGACAGGCATACGATGCAATTTCTGTAGCAGCTTTTCACCAACCTGCAGAGCAACGGTCGCACAGCAAAAACTAGGCCTTTTTTTAAGTGCCTGCGAAGAACTTCCGCCTTCAAAATGGGCCCCAAAATGGCCCCGCAGCATATACTGCCCTCTCACCACACCGCGAAGGGCGTCTCAAGTAAGTTTTTTGCTAAATATCCCTTCTTTACAATGCACATGGTACACTAAAATTTTGTGAGGTTAACCCCCGAGGGGACAATGACAAATAGGGGGGGGAGGAAGGAGGGGTTGAGGGGGGGGTAAAGGGGGAAGGGGGGGAGGGGGCTAACTAATAATGATGCACAAAATAAATATACCCCTATATATATGCAAATACCTTCATTTTCTCAGTACCACCAGTACTCTCTCATACTAGTACATTCCTTCCTACCGTCACATTTCCCATAGCCCCGCCATCACCAACATGGAAAGAATAAAGCAAACTAGAAGGCCAGTTGATTCTAGAACAAAGCTCCCAATCCCTCCCGATGTATACAATGCAATGATCGAAGAGAGAAGAAAGAGGAGGCAGGAGGAGGAGGAGGAGGAGGAGGAGGAGAGGACAGAAACCAATGAGCAAACAGATGATGATGAAGAAGATCATGGGGAGCAATCCAATCCTCATAGTTAGCCCAAGGCACTCAAGAGCCAGAAAGTAGACCAGAAGAATAGGAGTGCAAAAGACGCACATTGGAAGAATGGGCCAGAGGACAAGAAGATGCCAGTAAAATGTGGATTCAATTGGCTCAACACCAAGGGCACAAATGGAGAGCCAACAACGACGACCCGCATGGCACAATGCTACTCAAGGACTTTCCACATTCTAGACAGGGTGGAAAATCTTTGCCAGAATTGCATTGCACAGCAAAAGAAAAAGGCAAAGCTTGTAGTAGGCAAGGTGGAGGCAGAGGTGGAGGTGGAGGTGGAGGTGGAGGTGGAGGTGGAGGTGGAGGTGGAGGTGGAGGTGGAGGTGGAGGTGGAAGAGGAGGTGGAGGTGGAGGTGGAGGTGGAGGAGGAGGTGGAGTCCCTAGAAGACACCGCAAAAATCTTGGAAGGAAGGCACTTCAAGAGATAAGAAAGTATCAAAGTAGCCTGAACCTTCTAATCCCAAGAGCTTTATTCACTCGATTGGTGAAAAATATTATGCAGTCCTACAGGGACAACTATCGTATTCAATCAATCACACTGGCCGCCATACAAGAAGCAGCAAAAGTGGCGATTGTAACTCTTCTTAAGGACACAAACTTGTGTGCAATCCATGCCAAGAGGGTTACGATCATGGCAAAAGACATGCAGCTGGCAAAGTAGATCAGAGAAGACCCACAACTTAGGCCATAGATCAGATTTTTTGTTGTATTCACTATGGACCAATTTTGGTTGTCAAAAGAATTTTGTGCAAAGATGGTTGTAAATATTTTTTGTAATAGAATCCTTTGGAAACTATTTTTCTTGTAGATTTTCAACTTTGAGCTTTCATTTTCAAGTGGAATCTTCCACTATATTATTTACTTCCATATCTCATGTATGTACATAATGCAATTGATTGTTGATGGGAAATAATCGTGGTAGAATGTAATTAGTCACTAGTATGTAATTAGTCAATAATCATGGTAGAATGTGATTAGACACTAGTATGTGATGGGGGATGCATCCCCCCAAAAAACAAAAACAAAAAAAAGCCCTGAGGGTGTGATGGATGTATTTGTTTCTTGTGTGTGTGTAAGTGATGGGGGATGCATTTGTAAAAATAAAAAAAAAGCCCTTGAGAGGCCCTAGTGTGGGCAGGTGCGACTTTGGGCCAAATGAGGACCCTATCATGCCTGCGTGCACTGAGGCCTCTCGAGGGCTTTTTTTTGTGTGTTTGTTTATTTGTGTGTGTGATGGGGGTAAGATATGCCCCAAAAGAAATACATACACAAAAAAAAACCAAAAAAAGCCCTTGAGAGGCCCCGTCTGGTCCAAAGTCACGCTTGCGTGCACCAGGGCCTATCGGGATCTTTTTTTTGTTTTTTTCTTTGTGTTCATTTATTTGTGTGTGTGATGGGGGTGTGTGTGTAATGGGGTAAAGATATACCCCAAAAATAAAAAACCTATGCCATCACCACCTTTCAATCAAAGACGCAAAATTTTTGCCCAAATTGATTTGCTGCTTCATGCTTGAAATGTGTCCCAATTTATAAACCCATATTTTGATCATTAGCATTCAAAGTTGGGACCCACTTTGAATCATGATTTCATATGTCATGTTATTCACATCATTTTAGTCCATTGTTGCCCAGTGCATTTGTCAACCTTACCATTTTGTATTAATGCCTTCAGAATATCAAGGCACACTTCTAAAGCGATTTTGGCCATTCCTAGCATACTTTACAACATTTTACACTATAAGGGCCTACATCTTCAATTGTGTGTAGCACCCCTTAGCCACAATTTCCATAAAATTCAAAACCCAATCTCCTATGCTAGGATTGAGTCAGTCATATGCTTGTTCTCTATCCAAAATTTGATAATACACAAACACCAACCAAGTATACATGTGGATTATTGCCATGTCCATGTGGAACCACTGGCATAAGTGAGAGCTTGCCATCTCAATCATGGAGCATATATCCTCTTAATTTACATTAATCCTTCCAACTAACCATGCACATAACTAAATTAGCCACCATATTATTGTTTTATTTTCCTCCTAGGTTTGGGATGCAAAACATTCCTAGTCCCAATATGAATCTAAATATGGAAGGGTTTGAGATTGTGCATCCAATTTAACCTTTTGTTGCTATTTTGATTAGAGTTCATCGGCAATCTTGATCTTGTCTATTCATACACCTAATAACTTGAAGAATTCTTGAAACCTTTGATAAGGGAATGCACTTTTCTTCAAAATCAACTGTATATTTAAATTAAGGATACACTAAAATCCAAGAAATGAAATGAAAATTATAATGCAAAACACCACCCATCTAAAAAACAAGAGAAATATATATTAAATTTTGATGTCTAATATACAATATTTCTTGTATATTGCATCCAATAGATGCACTTTTTACAAAATATTTGCTTGCTTAGCTTTAGCTACTATTGCTGCTCTCCTCTAAGTTGACAAAACGGTGGGTTCACTGAAAGATTCTACAAGCTGCCCAGCATCATAAACACCTGCCGAAGCACCCATAGCAGCAACCACCATGATTCTTCCTGCTAGTTTCTCTCCAAAAGTAGATAGTGCCAAGTCCCGCCTCACCAAAATACACGTGCGCAGAAGGGGGTAAAGGCACAAGGGAGACTAACTTTGAAAGTGCCCTGCATTTTTATCATCTCTTCCTTTCCATAAGGGGAGAACAAAGTATGGAAGCACACTAGGCTATGGCACTCGAACATTCCCATGTAGTGTCCTAGTGCTGAATCCACACCGATGCTATCACCTCGACCCCCTTTACATGTCGCAAACTTATCAACTTCGATGACGCCTTGAAAATTGAGATAACATCAGTAATCTTCTCAATGCCAAAGTAAGAATATAAATTCATTCATATTGACAAAATATCATGAACTTACAATGTAGGCAACATCTTGTTCGTCCAGTTATATCGATGGAGCTTTTGCTCTCATCAATTGCTGAAGGTGGTGCCGATGATGAGGCCTCTGCAGTATTCTCAAGTCTCTAGCATTTCTGTGCCCTCTCTGCCTCCAATCTTTCTTGGACCTCACAGAACTCCGTCTTTGTAACTGCTGCATTAGTAGAGTCATGCATTTCCACCCACACAGTTAAGATTAGATGCTCCAAAGTGTTTGTAGGTGCCAAATCTGTGCACCTATCCAACCCCTCTTCTGGGTAACCTAAGTTTGTACTACTCTCCCAAGTGGAGAGTGCCCCTAGTACTTCATCTTCTCTCAATTTTTAAATATATTGAATGTCAATGAATAATAAATATCCTCTATTTTCAATCAGAATATACAAAAGGGTTTGCATCAAAACCTCATCTGTCATACCTTCTTCTTCCTCTTTTTGCTCTCCTTCCTCCTCTTCCTCTTCTGGCTGTCCTATGGGGGATGATGTCCCACCTGCTTCGGGAATCGCAACCAACTCTGTTGTCTACTCTATTTCTACTGTGTGCTTTCGCTTTGTCCAAAGTTGCACTAGACCGATCTAGAGCAACGGCGGCGTTTGCAACCACATCAGGATTCTCCTCAACATCCACCAATTGCCCTACTACTAGAAGAGTGTTGGCTCTACATTGATGAATGGAGGTGCATCTGTGTCCTGCATTTCCAAAATAATTACACAATAGGCTATTTCTAGGAATACAAAACGAGTTCCTATAGGACCCACTTGCAGATCCAACTCCTCATCTAAAACTTTTTGGACTAAGGGATTTGCAAATTCTTTCCAACCTAAACTAGAAAGTGCTATTAGCATGGCGACAGTCAATGAGGAGATTCACAGGAACCCACTGTACTCTATCTAGGTCTAGCCGGATGAGGTAAGGCTTGATTTTCTCTCTCACGTAATCTACCATATCTCTAAAAAGATCTAGATGCTTGTGGACTGTGCCGATGACATCTATTTGACGATGTCATACAAGTTTGCCTCTCTACTCGAATGATGAGTAGAAGCAATGAAGTCATGGTATGCCTCACGGGGTGTGGCCATTGGAGGTTTGTGGAAGATGGCAAGAGTAGGCTGTCTAGGAGGTGAGGACAATAAAGGCTATGTCATACCTAATGGCCCTTTATATAGTTGATTTTAGTCTCTTTAAATACCTTAAAGGTCCAACTACAATTTAGGTAATAAAATATTAGACAATGTAATATATTGGCCTAAATAATTTGCCATCATATTCCACTCCCACCTCCCCCCACCACCCAAAATAATAGCTTTTTTTTTTGGAATTTAGGGGGCCTTATGTTAGTACAAATGACATCACACTTAATAAAAACTATTACATTTAGTCAAAAACTATTACAACACAATTTCAAAACTTTTACATTTATTCAAGTGCTATTACAACACACTACAAAAACTATATCATATTTTCAAAACTATTACAACACACATAAAAAACTACTAATTTTATTAAGTATACTCATTGCCAGTACAAATTACATCACACTTCAAAAACTATTACATTTATTCAATACCAGTATGAATGGACAAGTTACAAGGAGGCTTCCATTTCTCAAGCATTGATGTTCTTCGAGTTTCCTTCTTACTATCTTCCCATTTAGTGTAAATAAAAAATCACTATCATCAAAGGTGACAGTGATGTATTCTCGAACGTGCTTCAAGCTCCAACTACCTGTGACCTCAAGATATTGGATATTCCCATTGGGCATATGTAACTCTACCTCTGTGTGTCCACTACATCACAATCCATAGGTATCCATGTGCCATGATTATTTTTCCAACGTCTGTAAGTGTATCTCATGTAGCAAACACTGTGCACTACTTGATATCTTATCACTATACTTTCTTTAGTAAGTATACATAAAAAATGATCTCCCTTCTACAAACCCTCCCTAACATCCCACATTGGGTATAGAAGATTATCAAGAAATTCATTTTCTAGGCCTTTGCATACCCACATGGCCTTTGTCTTGTGAATGAAGACTGATTTGGAAAAATAAATAAATGTAATGGAGGGCATGAACCAACTAACACCCACAGATTTTGAACCGAAAGTAAACTTCATTGATGATTAAATTTCTGATCTCGTCTTCATTCTAAATGCATCTATAGAGAATGGGGATCAGGAAGAGGCTAGTCTGGACTATCAAAGTTAGGGAGAGGAATAGGATGTCGGCTTCCATATGCACCTTCTCAACAAAAAAATACTAACCTTTGTCAAGGAGGTAGCACTCCATCCTAAGAACATTAATTCCCCAACATTAGAATGGAAAGCTTGAAATATTCCCGTGAGACTATGTAGAGGCTGGTTTCAACTTTGGTAGAGGGAAAGATATCTACATAGAAAGCAAAGAAAGATGTTAATGGGCTAATCAATCTGTCTCTCTCACTCTCTACCTATCTCTCTCTATCACACACACACACACTTCTCTCTCTTTCTCTCTCTCTCTCTCTCTCTCTCTCTCTCTCTCTCTCTCTCTCTCCCTCACTCACTCACAAATCTTTCCCCTCTACTATCTCCACCTAACACCCCTCAACCCCTCCATCTCTCTCTCTCTCCCTCCCCCCCTCCCCCTCTACTATCACCACAAGACACCCTCTCTCAAAACGCATGCTCACATACAATCATTAGAATACACAATTGAACTGAAAATGAAAAAAAGTTAATGTAGAAGAGATACAATTTAAAGGAAAGAAAGTTTGACTGGAAGGATCCAAGTTCATGTCTCGAGCCATGTACATGTGCTAAACCTTCACCTTAAGTTCTTTTTTTGTATTACAAAACCCAACAATGCGGCCCTTCCAATGCTTCTCTTTCTTTGCTCTATCCTTTCTAGAAACCTTGAATGGACCTATTGCAGATGGTTTCATTGTGACGCATGGCATTAACCTAAACTCTTGAGGGATCCAAATATCACTGTTGTCATTCAAAATGCGACCCACACAAGATTGAATTGATAGCTTTGGCCTAGGGTAAGGGGAGTGCTTCACCATTGTAGAAATAATGGGAGCAAGAAAAGATAAAGAGGTTGGGAGGAGGAAGAGGTTGAGAGGAGGAGGCTAAGAGGAGGTTGAGAGGAGGAAGAGGTTGGGAGGAGGCTGAGAGGAGGTTGAAAGGAGGAAAAGGTTGGGAGGAGGCTGACAGGAGGTAGAGAGGAGAAAGAGGATTAGAGAAAGGTGGGGACTCAATGGGGATAGTTTGGGGAGACTCCTGGGAGGAGTTTGGGGTGCTAGGGACACTTTTGGAAAATTTCAATTTTTTGGAGGGAAAAAAAAGTCGCACATTTGAGGGCCTACCAAGAGAGCCTAGGAGGGTATGGGGCCCATCCAAAAGTGAAAGGGGGGAGTAAATGCCTCAAGAGGTGGTGGGGACAAGAGAGAGGCAAGTGAAAGCCTAGTGGGGACCAAGGAGGACTCTCCACTAATGAGAGGCCAATATGGAATCCTCCATTCTTTTATGCCCAAGCCTTCCCATTGGCTGGTTTGCTAATCACAAATCTTAAGGGACTAATCCAAGAGGCCCTTTTTGAGTCCAAAATTCCCCTAATGGATGGAGGAACGATGATATAGAATCAATTGGCAAAAGGTGGCAGAGCATCGTCGTGTAAGTATACCCTAATCCTCAGGTGCCCAGGTGCTTACCTAGAGACACTCGCATGCACCTGTTCCTCCATCTAGGTCTCTCTTAGTGCCTAGGTGCTTATCCCCCAAGAGAGACATCTCCTCCCAATCTTCTTCGGCCAAACTAATAAATCCCTTATGTGTTCATGGCCTCGCTCTGTTGACACAACAATCTTAGTATTTCTAAATTCCAAATTCTGGCAGGTGAGCCCGAGAGTACTACATCTTACCGCACAATGTCTTGATCCCACTAGTTCCGCCTATGCTTTTTTATGCATGAGCAACTGTTGTCTAGGGTTGATTGCATCCCAATATCAGCATCCACCTAGAGCATAGATGGTTGCACTTGGTGCTTAGTATCTTGAGGCCTAGACCTCCATCAAGTTGCGAAGTGGTGATCAACTTCTAGGCAGATGAATGCCATTGATCCTTCCATACAAAATTCTTGACCAATTTATCCATGGACTTTAAGCAATTCTCAGTGAAATGCATGATTGAAATTATGTAGATTGCCATTGAGGCCATGATGTGCTCAACTATAGTGAGTCTTCCTACAAAAGATAGGATCTTGCCTATCCAATTGTCAAACTTAGACCTTATTCTATCCAAAAACCCTTCGAATTTTGATTTAAGAGGAACCATTAGGGGAGATTTGGGGTCTCAAAAGGGAATCCAATCAATGTATAGATAATTTCAAGGGATTAGAGATAGATTTGAGGTGTATCAATGAGAGTGCTTGATTCTATGGGCCAATGGTATGTTGAGGTGTACAAAAAGATATGTTGAGAATTAATGGGTGGGGAGACCTCTCACCCATGGTCTTCAATCCTAGCCATTGATCTAATATCCAATATAGAATTCACATTAAAATTCATGGTACAGAACTCCTAGCCATTAGATCAATGGGTAGATCCAAGGGAGGGGATGAGGGAAAAATGTGCTTCAATCTAGACCATAGATCAAGGGGTGGATTCAAGGGAGGGGATGATACAAAAATGCGCTTCAATCTTGGCCATAGATCAAGGGGTGGATCCAAGGGAGGGGATGAGTGCAAAGGGCACTTCAATCTAGGCCATAGATCAAGGCTAGATCCAAGGGAGGAGGTGAGAGAAAATGATGCTTCAATCTGAATCCATCCAAATAGGCGCTTCAATTCGGGCCCTTCATCTTGGATCTAGATCTCCACCATCCAAAATGTGCCTTCATCTTAGCCCTCCAAACAAGCGCATTGATCTTGGCAGAAGAGTCTTGGCCATTGATCAAGATCAAGGGTGCACATTAAAAGGCACCTTTTCCCTCTTAATGAGGCCTCCATAAAGTCAAACCTTACCCTCCCCTTGTTGCATCTTGCCACATGTAGCCCACCAAAGCCATTCTAAGTCATTCAAGGCCTTTGATCCATCCACCATCCATCTCCATCCAAAGGCCAAGGTTGATCAATTTCACAGCATGTCAGTTGAGTAAATGTTAAGGGTGCCTTAGCCCATGGGTTACCATAGGGGTTCACTTGTAGTTAACTTCATCCATTTCTTAATCCATTCCTTATGAGGCCCTTTTGAGACCCCAATTCTCCCCTACTTGTCCTCTAAGGCATCCAAGGTATCTCATTTTCTGCCCTGCCTTGATCCATTTGAAAATGAACCTATTTGAACACTCCATGGGATCATTCCAATCAAGGACCATGGATGCGGTTTTGGCTTCATTAATCTTTGAGTATGACATAGTAGAAAAATCATCAAAAACTTTTAATAGATTTTGAATGTTTTCCTCAGTTGCTTCTATGATACGCGAAGGATGACGTAATGGGATTCCTTTTATGAAACCTCTGCTAAGAGAATAGTCAAGTGATAGAGAAGAGGCTCAGTGATCTATTTGTCAAGGATACCCTTTGGATCCTTTCTTATCCATGGTGTCTTCTTCTTCCCTTTGAAACACACACCTCCCCCTTCCAAGAGCCCCCTATGCTAGTCATTGTGTGATGCCATCCTTTGTTGTGTATAATGCCTTTCTTGTGCACCTCAATGTCTTTTTTCTTTTCATTATCATCTTTTGGTTGCACCAAAAAATGTTCTTGCCACGATCACCCGAAATCCATTCCTTTCACATGAGCAATTGCATTGCAAGATTTAAGAGATTTTTTTAAAGAAAAATGTGCACCCATATAGTAGTCCTAGAAAGATAACCTTTCTTATGCCTTCTTGTTTGGCATACCTTCTATAGATACAAGCTTTGGATTACTGTCAATCCTCATCTCGGTTCGATGCCTACTTTGAGCCCTACATTGCCACCCTTGGACCCTACTTGCAACCCTCCTTTCTCTTCTTTCAACCCTCCCCTCACCACTGTCGGCCTCACATTGAATGCACCCCTTTTGTTGTAGTTCCTCCCACCCATCTTTTCCCTCCATATTATAATCAACAACATGTGCATCACCATCATTAGTAACCACCACAATCGTCACAGCCTACTTTGATTGGATACCGCAAGAAACTTTTGAGGAACCTTCTTCCTCAAAGCCATTCAACCGATGTAGTTGAGTTGAAAAATGTTTTGGAAAATCTGAATCAATCGATCATTTTCTTCTAATTCCTTAGTACCCTACCACTTTCTTCGATTGCTTAAAACTGCTTGGGTTCCTCACCACCATCAATAGCTTCTCCCCTAACTCCTTCAGTTTTCTTGGCTCTATTTCCTTCTGACAACCCTCATCTTGTTATAACAGTATTTTCAAATATCCTATTGTGCTTCCCCACCTCCACTGCTATTTATCATTATTATGTCTATCAGTTCCTGTCCCCTCTCCTTTTGCACAGATTTTTGGCGATGTTATGAATGTAATAAATGTTGTCTATGTTAACAACATTTCCATATGATAATTTAATGTGTGCACTATTGATTCCGATTGATTGTTGTATGCGTTATTTCCAAAACGTATTTCAATTAATACATCTAATGGTTTGTAATTGCAAATCCAATCTTGTCGGGATGTTAAATGGCAGGTGGCTCCTATATCAAGAATCGACATGGAGTTTAAGGTCTATGGTTGATGACTTGCAGAGTAGATGAGATAGATGTCTTCATGGGAAGAGGTGTCAGATGTGTCTGAGAGGGCATCATGCGTGCAAGGCTTCCAAAATTATTCTCATTACCAGATGCACAGTTTGCATGCCCTCTGAATTTGGATTTTCCTTTGTTTTTCAAATTGAACAAACAATCCCGTGTATCATGAGTTTTGCTGCATATTTGGTAATGTTTGATGATCTATTTTTAGGGTGATTTGAATATTGAGTGGATAGTTTTCCAGAGTAGGAATTTCTTGATTTTGAGTGATCTGATGTGAATTTTTGCGAATCTTTAAATCATGTGCGTGGGTTTGAGTACATTGCTAAGTTTGAGTTTGAATTGGAAGACAAGGAAACCATTGAACCGCACATTCAATGTTCTTGTAGGATTAGGGGAATTAGGGTAGGAATGCCTAAATTCACTTTTGTCAACTGAGTAGAGATGAAGGATTGCTAGGATGGAGGTAAGGAGGTGAGGAGACATATGTCTTGGATGGAAGGTTCTAGGACCAGACCGAAAATTGTAAGGTCGTCTATGGTTGTGCACCATGTTTGCAAAAACTTAAGGGGTGTCATTCGTTTTGTTCATGTGGACGTTCATAAGTTTTTTCAGATTCGATATTTATGTGGAGAGATATTTTTGCTCGTATGTCTATTGTAATTGACACCAAATTTCATGGGCGGTGGTCAACATTCTCACCTATTATTTTTGCTCATCTTCCATGAACAGGAGGATTTTGAGATGTCCATTGAGGTCTCTTTGTTTCCAGTCTCCAAGATCTTGTGCCTTGGCTGTGGATCATTGGGATTGTGCATTTCTTCACAGCCATCCACGAGTTTTAGCAGAGCGAGTTTCTGTAGGAGGAGTTCCATCATCATCCTGGAGGGTCAGTAATTGGTGTCATTTAGTTTGTCCACATTGTAGGTTTGTCTACTATGCCATCATAGTAGACTATCACAATCAATTGTTCCGATTAGGTAGGAAATGCTAGTTGGCTGGGTTGGTGGGCTTCCACTAGATCATGGATACCACGTAGAAATTCTAGAATAGAGAGTATACACAGAAGTAGGGATAGAACCCTATTTCATACGGGACACTAAGGACCTATTTGAGCTTTTTGCAAGCTCTATCCCTCATGTTCAAAGGGACATTAATATTGAATTTCAAAATTTTCCTTGGACAGTTATAACACTTTGTCAAAATCTCGAGGCACATACATACTCGATAATTTCATGAAGACACTTTGAGAAGAATTACAAGAAACCAAGTATTTCAATGACTAAGTCTACATGTTGTCAGCTTATGTCATGCTCCACTATGACTGTCAATAGAATGCAAGACAACAATTGTACAACTTATGGGACCTTAGAGCAAAAATCAAGAACAATATCTTACAACAACAATTGTTGTAGATGCTATTAGATATCAATGCTCCACTCTCATGTAACTACGCGGGAATGAGCTAGCTCTACTTGTGTAAGCCCCCCATATGAGGAGAAGGCATTTGAGTAGCTCGGTTATCAGGTAGGTCTTGGTTTGGACACCAGATGGGGGCCATGTGTGGCCTGATGGCTGGATGACTTCAGATAGAGTTGGCACACTGCCAACTAGGCTACATGCAAGTGTGGGAAGGCATCCCATGACTGACTGCACTAAGGGTAGACAGAGCATTTCCTAAGGCAGCCCACTCTGGGGTTGCGGGGCTTGTTTGGAGCTGCTCTGGGCTGAACGGAGATCATAGGTTATTTGCTCTATTTTGCACAACGGTTCTATCGTGTGGTCGCTAGCCCGACCTCCAGGCAGCCAGTTTGGGTGGACTGGGTCGGTCTCCCAATTGAGTCTAACTGACTACGACTGGTGGCTATATAAGAGTAAGCCCGTGAAGCCCATCATCATCACTGGCTATAGCAACCCTGATTCCTTAGCATCTAGCCTCTGTCCTCTACTGTTTGCAGCATGCCATCGAAGCTTCTCTCACAGGAGCACACGGCTGGGAGGCAACGCCATCTATTGTATCAGTTTTACAATAATCAAAATTTTGATTCTCCATACTATCTATTTTTCTCTCTTGCATACAAGATCTTGTTATCTGTTGAGCACAGACGTTGTATTGTTTTCTTACAGATGCCACTACAATCTTTGTAGTCAATCCCATTACCACAAATTTCTTTGTAGTTTGGAGCATCTGACTTTGTTTATATAGTTTAGTAACAAACACTTTGAAAAGCACGGTTTGAAAAACACACATGTGCTTTTAGTGAATGCATTTTCTCATATGCTTTTAAACAAAACACATGAATCAAAATCAATCGCCTATATTAATCATACCAATGCTCGATATTGATGACATGTGGTTGAAGGAGGTGTGAGAAAACCAAAACATCCCTTTAGGGTACCTACCATAACAAGTGATCAAAGGGAACAGCTAGCTAATGTCTTGAAATAATGCAATATGAAGTAATTCAGAATGAATTTATTTTGGAAAAAAAAATCAAGTAGGACCAAGATAATTTGGAGAAAAATCAAGCAGGACCAAGACAATTGCTTGACAATTTCATCGTCCTCACCACTTACTCCTTAGGTATTCTTTCTAAAACATATCATCTTTTAAAAATGATACACCAGTGACATAATAATTAGGTTTAGAAAAAATTCATGGATGCTTAAAACATTACGTTGAAGAACAACTACCAAGAATCTTGTTTGCACTTGTCCTAGTATTACCCATAGGCTAAGGGATAGTGACGGTTCTAATTGGGTGGCCTGAGCATGGGTGCTCATTAAAATATTGACGGTTCATTTGAATATCATGGTACCCATTCCTTTTGCAATATTGATACATGTAATATTTCCTTGATGCTTTTTGTGCTTGAGAGATGTGCATTATTAATTTTGTAAGGTCACAGCAAGCACATTGCCCTAACTACGTAATACAAAATAACTTAGTCTTGCTCATGACTTGTCTTTATCATGGATGATTTTTCCAAGTTATTTTTGTTAAGAAGCTAAACTTTTATATTGGCTTCAAAATTTTGTATGCCCTAATAAAAATAAATGTTTGAAACATTTGCCAGGATTTGAAACTTATATGCAAAAAAAAATAAAGTTTTTCTAGGATTTACATTTTTTCCTTTAAAATTCAAAAGAAAATATATAAAAAAGTACTATATTATTCTACCAGTATTATGAAACTAAATAACTGATATTGAAGATTTTCATCAAGATTTTATATTAATATATAAGAATAGCTTCGATAAAAACATCCGTGGTCCTTATGAAAAGTCTACCAAAGCATAGCTAGCAAAAAGGAAGTATGTAGACTCTATAATAGTTAGGGCCAAGAAATCCAAACTATATAGGGTGTATCGAGAGGTAATGGAATGCATGGATCATTAAAGTAATGGAATAGCAAGTAATTGAAATGAAGTGCTAGATAATGCCTTCAAATAAGAGAATATGGAGCAATTGAGATTGGATTGATAGGTAATTGACCTTTGGGGAAAAATCATGTAGACGTCTAGATTACATAATCTTCACCATTGCTTCTTAGGTAGCCTCTAGAGAATTCTTTGTATGGTTATTGTCCTCTACTACTAGAAAAAGCCACTCTTATGTAATGAGACAATATTGAATTTTCAACAAGACCTCTCATAGATCATATAGAAGTAACTATTTCAAAATTTAATGGGGAAGTGATTTATACATGGTAAATGAAAACCATGTACACTGTAGTGACAAAGGGATTATGGGAGCTATTTGAGACGAGTAAAGATAGTGGGAGCGCATCAAGCACATTAAATAAACACAAGGTACTTGGCATAATAGCCTAAGGTCTAGGAGATGAGGTCATACATCACATTGTAGATATCAAAGATGCAATACCAACATGGGAGAAAGTCAAAAATCTATCTGTAAGTGAGACTAAAAGCTCAAAAGTGAATATCTTAATGCAATTTTATCAGTTGGAAAAAAAAGAATAAGATACAATGATGGCTCAAATCAACAAATTCAAGGAATTAAAGCAACAATTTGCAGTGATGAAGAAGAAGATTGAAGAAGATGAAGCAGTAGTTGTGCTCCTCAATAGCATCAACAAGAAGCCACATGATATAATGGCTATTATCAACAAATTCAAGGCACTAAAGAAACAATTGGTGGAGATAGAACTTGGTACCTTTTCCATAGAGCAAAAGGGCTTGATGATCATCGATGTCTTGGTATTTCTCTCCACGGTGTAGTTTGCCTTTTTCTCTGACTGAACCTTGACCTCGGGGATTGAAGGGAAGAGCTGCCATCTCAGCTTTTGATTTCGACTCATAATGACTAGGAACTTCCTCTCAAGGTTCCTTTTGGCCCATTCCTTGATGCTTTCTATCATTGCAAGCAAAGTGGTCACTTTGCTTGCAATTGTCCTTTTTGTGCAGCCTCCACCTTCTCTGGTAGTCAGTCATTGGCTAGTGATGTACCTGCTATGGTAGGTGTTCTTGTTTGTGATTCTCTAAGTTGTGGTAATGATGTTCTCTCACCTCCTCATGCACTCCCATTACCAAAGGCTCCACTCAGAAGGATGATCACCCTGATCTGCCTTTGCACGTTGCACCGGCTCTCAACATACATCAGCGTGCTTTCAACGATGGTAGTCTTGCAATGGGTGAAGGTGATGGTGGTTTGGTTAACCATCCCATGCTTGGTCAAGGGCTACATGCAGGCTAGTGCACGACATCAATCAATGGACACATGGCTAATCACGCCACTTCTATGCCATCATCTCATCACGTCCACCAACCCAATCCCAAATGTGTGGCATCGATCAGTGGACACATGGCTAATCGCACCACTTCTGTGCCATCATCTCATCACCAACCCAACCCCAAGTCTCTCCGTGCGATTAAGGGTGCTTCCCACAAATGAGCATCTTCTTTCACTAACCTATATGCACCCTTGCAGGCACTCTCATAGGATGATGACATTATGCTTCATGATCATTGATCCTATGCAGCATGACTCCAAGGATGTTAGTTTGCTTAGTTGGAATGTGCGCGGCATCTATGCGCATTGGAAACTTTCAATTTTGGGATGCTTGATCCGAAAACTTTGTCCTCAAGTGTATGATCTCCAGAAGCTAAAGTTTCATCCATAGGGCCTTCAATATCTCTCCTTTCCTGGAGATTTAGTGTTTGCTAATTGTTCACCGATGTGAGGCTGTGGGGGCATTGTGCTCCTTGTGCATGAAAATCTTCACCCATCTCTCATTACGCAAAACGCGGACAACTACTTTGTGGCTGTAACTCTCTCTATCGGTACCTCTTAGTCCTCATTCATTTCTATTTATTCTTCAAATTCTTCTACAGACCGTGCTATGCTTTGGAAGAGTATGCGCTCATGCTTTGGTGATAAACATATAATTTTTGTGGGTGATGGTGCCTGCTGCCTCTAACCAATCCCACTTTTCTTCATATCTCACGCTTTTAGAGAAGGATTCCTAGTTTGTCTTTTCTTTTGATTGTGAGTTGTTCAATTGGTGCTCGTTTGTATCTCTCTCACACCTTAAAAGCGAGCATGGTGATTCCACATGGCGAGCTACTGTGCTCAATTGCATATATGTTTCTCATCATGCGTGATGGATTACGCCAAAGGTGGAAGGTGAAATTCTTCACTCTATTGTTATGTCATATCATCTATCCCTTTTTTTCCATTCTACTATACCACTGAGCTTGCGGGTCAACATTTGCTTGGGTGTAGCCAATCGTAAAACTATTTTCGGGGCCATTTTGGGGCTGCGACGTGATGTGCTCCTGGGTGAGATTTTAAATTTTCCATAGACACCCGCTCTAGCCAAAACGTTTCCCAACCAATGTCATGATGCTACATTGGCGTAATAATGAGACACAATCTATTTATTTTGAACACCATAGAGCTTAACACACGGCAGCTCTGCACTACATCATGCATCTCTGCATTGCTTTGCGTAGCGTAACCTCTGGCCTGACCACCTTGGTGGGTGCACAACTAAGAAACCCTATGTATGACGTGTGTTAAAAGGATATTTAAAAAACCCCTCAACTGAAATTTCTCCCACAATAAAAACACTCCTCTTTACTTACGAACAAGTGAATTTTTTCAAAAATTGAATTAGCTGCATAAACACCACTATAGATCTTCAAATCTGATGAATATGCTCGCTCTAGAGTAGCCTACAGGGCTTCTTTGTCTTTTTTATCAACAAAAATGACAATGCTGCAAATTGCCACTTTGCTAATGGTGGTATATACTATTCTATCAATGAAGTTATGGATATCATTGCTAGAAACTTCATTGATAAAGAATAGTTGTGGCTTATCCCATGCTGACTCATTCTTGAAGAAGTCATCTTCTAAGACTACCCTGAAGTTCACAAGCTTTCCAGACTTTGTTGTAACCTCTACATTGAATTGAAAGCTTTGGTGCATATCTGTCGGCATCCTTATCTCGCTGATTAATCTTTCCACATATGCAACCACCTGTTGTGGGATTTCTTTTCTCATATAAGAGGTTACTATTTTTGACCCATCTTTATCCTTTTTAAACCACCTATTTACCCATAGCTTTACCTTGGGTGTTGACAAAGAAGCTATATGCTTTACCACATTATAGTCAATGTTACAATGATAGCAAATACTTAATGGCACTATGCACTGCATCACGCCTCACCTGTACATTGATGCATTTTTCCATGCAGTGGTCTTTGTCTTTTTTTCCAAAAAACCATTCTTTCTTTAAAATTTTTTGTGCTGCCATGGATGCATACTTGTCAGGTAAGTACTTTATAGGCCTCCACATCCTTGCCGTCAACTCCTTCTTATCCATTACCTTTGACTTTTTGGAGATAAACAAAGGAGCTTCATAGGTCAACTGTCCACGCTCACAAGCAATGCACGTTTCAAGCATCTCATTGAACACTTCAATAGGACGAAATATGATAGAAGTGTAGTTGGCATATCTGTCCCTCACCACCTTGAGGTTTGTCATACTTTCTTCTCGCTCTTGAGTTCCCCTAGGCACAACTGCACTCAAAGAAGTATAGAAGTTTGTGAGTGTGTCGGCGTCTGCTTTTGAGACCTTTCACTTCAAATAAGGATTTGGAGAACCAAGTGTTGTCCATATAGCCCTTGCCTTCTGTAAGACCTCTGATGTTGAGGATATCTTACGCTTTCCATGGACATAATGATTAAGTCTTTCGGACTCAATCAAATACTTGATCTCATGCTTGAATATACAGATTGTTGCAGGATAATAATGGAATGAATTTATCTTTGCAAATTGTTCTAGAGTGAGTCTTTTGAGCAAAATTGCTTCCCTTGCGATCTGATTACAAGCATAAGCCCAATGTTGACCATCAATGGGCTGGAATCTGCAATGAAGGAGGAATTCCTTCTTTGCTACCTTTAGCATATTCTCACCTTATGCGTCTTCACCTTGTTCATGTGGAATATTTTTAAGAGTGTCTTTAAAGAATCGACTGAAGGTTTCCTCGAAATGTGTAGGCCCTGTAAATGTTATTTAATCTAGAAAACTATTTTTGGTTGGACAAAACATTATTGGGCGCAAGACCACATTGCTTGCCATAGGTTTCTTACCATCTCTCAAAGCCTCATATATTTGCATTGCATAGGATATATCAAGGCTTCGACTATTAGTAAAGAGAGCTGTAGCTTCCACATCTTTGGAATTCACAAACCACATCCTTTGACCCCAGATATATCCCACATCATCATCTGTAACTGCTTCATTAAGACGCAGATTAAGATTTTTGATTGATGTGAGTTCATCCTGATCATCTTCAGCCTCGAGTTCTGAGTCTTCTTCATCTTTCTCTTCTTTTAACCATTTTTCATCCACATTATCTCTCTCTACAGTGGGACGATGTCTTTTTTTACTGCTTGGAACCGTGGCTCTTGCAATACTAGCCTTTTGCATTTCACGTCGTGGTTTGCTAGCAAGAGCTTCTAGCATAACTGTAGTGGATCGACCTTGATCTTCTTCAATTTTTTTTAATTCCTGTGCACTCAAGGCTTGTGTTTCATCATCCTTAGTTACATCCACCATTTCTTGCTCTAGAAGTTTGCGCTCATGTTCTACACATTTGTGACAGTGTGCCTGTTCTTCTTGTCCCTGCATCGAAGTCTGAGCTTTTTGATCTCCTTCATGTGAAGATCCTTGAATATGAGGAGCATATTGTGCATCTTGAAAGTACTCAAACATTATCTTTGCATGCATCCTTTTTGCCACCACACTAGGAAATTGCTCCCAAGTATATGAAAGAGTCTCCAATGCACTTTGTAGCTCTGGAAACTTTGATGGTTGAGGAGGAGGCATCACAAAGGTCTTTGAGTCTCTCCTTGACACAACAATATGAATACCGCCAACTTTAGGAGTTGAACTCTTTGTAAAAATATCCACAAAGGTCTCTTTTTGAAGTCATATCTTTTTTGAAGAAAGTAGCATCCCATGGATCTTCAACACCATTGAAGTCCCTTTTTGACATAAGTAGAAAGAGTCTCTTTTCCTTTTGATGAAGAAACCAACCTCTTTTGCCCATGTGATATCGAGTCCACCTACAAAGCCATTGGGGCTATATTCCTTTCCTTTGAAATTCAAAGTGACATCAGAAACCCATTCTCTGATCTCAGAGTCATTTAGGATAGCCACCACATTAGTTGATTTCTCCATAATCATACAAGAAAAGATAATGAAGAATTTAGATACATACAAGTAAAGTACAATATACAACCCTTGATACAATAAATGTGGGAAATAGCCCAAAAGGCTTTATAAGGCTTCATGGCAATAAATATGGGAAATAGCCTAGAAGGCTTTACAAGGCTTAAATATTTGTACAAATGTAAAAAAATTAGCCAATAAAGCTTTACAGTAATATAAAATGTCATCTAGTGATAAAGCTTCAATCTTCATGAAGACATGTAATCTGTCCATCCATTGATTTGTCCTCTAGTCATAAAGCTTCAATCTTCGTGATGACATGTAATCTGTCCATCCATTGATATCTGT